>NC_047679.1:29138674-29316174 GCF_011762505.2 Arvicanthis niloticus
AAGAGTCCCTGAAGGATAAACAGAAAAATGTTCAAAGAAATAATTGTTAAAAATTCCATGAATTTGATGAATAACTTTAACTCTAATGAATTTAAAGCAGGCTGTAGACAGAAGTCCAAGCTCAGGTACACTATACTTATAATGTTGAAAGATCAGGTTGGTGAGATGGCTCAGTGGGTAAAAGCACTTGGTACTCAAGCATAAAGAGCTGAATCCAGATCCCAGCACCTACACAAAAAGTCAGGTATAGCTGCAAACCTGTAAGCCCAGTGCTGTTAGGGCAGATAAGATCACTGGCTGTAAGCCTAGCTCCAGGCTCAGTGAAAGACGTGTTTCAAAGAAAGAAGACAAGCTGTAATGAGGTACGATACCTCACATATTCTTCTAGCCTCTATATGCATTTATACCTGCCCACACAAATCTTTACAAAGACAAGACATAAAATCTTGAAAGCAACAAGGAAACAAATGTCATGGATAAAGGAGTTCCAATAAAATAATATGTAAGTTCTTATGAGAAACAATGAAGGTACTGGGATGGGCAGGGGTAAGAGGTGAGGCTAGTAAATTCATTTATAGGTATTGGCACACCTATAATCCCAGAACTTAAGAGGCACAAACAGAAGGATTGCACATCCCAGGCTACCCTGGGATACCTAACTAGTTCAAGGCCAGGTTGAATTCCTTAGTTTGACCAAGTCTCAAAAACCCAAGGTCTAAGGAAATTGCTCAGTGGTAGACTGTATCCCCTATTATATACAAGGGCCTGAGTTTGATCTTTAAGCACTGTAAAAATAAAATACTGTGTGACTGCTAATTTCTTGTATTGCTTAAATATCTAATGTAAAAATACAATGTATTTGACAACAAGAACCACAAAAAAATACAGGTGGGAATAATGTTATACTGGAATAAAGAAGACACCAAATGGTGCCTGAATCCATGGACAAATGAAAAGAAGCAAAAGTATCAAATAGAAAGATCAACACAATACTTCCTCCTACTGCACACATATGCACATACATATGCACATTTTCTTTTCTTATCAGTTTCATTTAAAAGACATAATTAAGCCAGATATTGTGGTTCACGTCTATAATCCTAGCACCAAGGACAATGAAGCAGGAAAATTTCCTTGAATTTGAGCCACATAGCAAATTTCAGGTTAGCCTGAGCAATGGCAAAACAAAAATCTTCATAAATATCACAATTAAATAATCCTAAGCCTCTGTAACATAGAGGCAGATTAAAGGCACAAGAATGATTCTATTTATATAGACTTTAGAAACAAATATCTCTGCTTAAATCTTGTTTGCCTTATTCCTTCAGCAAACCTATCTTTCCAAACAACATAGGAGTAAACTTTGCTCTAGTCCTGCTGAAATCCTAATAATGTGTGAAAACAGCATTTCCACAAGCAGGATGTGTGCTGTGACACGTTCTTGCTCAAGAAGGCAGAGCCAGTAGCAGCAGGGACTGATGAAGGCTTCCCTGCAGTTAGGAGAGGAGCTGAGTTGGGAACAAATGTTTAGCCACCTTTAGAGAAAAATGAGGAGAAAGAGAGGAAATGCATGAACTCTGAAATCAGCTCGGTGAGTTTAATAAACAGGACTGGAGAGACAGCAGGAATCTTAACACTTGGAAAGGTAAAAATACTTCCTTTGGGAAAATCTTTCAGAAACCATCCCAAAGTTTAAGAAAGTTGTCAGAGAGAAATTGGGACTAATGACTACATTTTAAAAGTAATTCATAAACTCCAAATGAAAGCAGCCTTAAGAATGCACTGTTCTTCTTAGGAAAAGGAAGAGTAGAGCCCATACACCTTCAAAAGGCTGAACACATTCAGACTTTTATGGGTGGACATACAAGAAATTAAAAGGAAAACCAATGATTAGAATAGCATATATCCAATAAAGTACTAGGATCAGCCACTTTGAATGGTTACAGCTATAAATGGAAAAAAAAATCTCAAGAACCTTAACAAAGGCAGCTTAGTTTACTCCATGAAGTGTCACACCTAGTATCCTTGCCACATTGATAGTAAACCTTATTCTAGATACTCTGAACATTTCTAAAAATTAGATTATTGTAGAGTGTAGGTTAGGAGGCTGAGGAAAAACCATTGGTCTCTTGACACTGAGGAGTTCAGTAGAGAAATCTACCCAATCAAGATTTTAACTCCTAGCCTAGCAAGTGGAATTTTCCAAAACTATTTCCATTTGTAAATACCAAACTGTGAACACTAGGTTAAATAACAGATGGTTTTCATAAGCACAAATTACAAAAGTTTACATCATCTTAAATGCCTACCTAATATACCATTATCTTACTATGCTACTTCCAGTCTGATTTGAAAACAATTAAGTATCACTTTAAGATGAATATATTTGCAAATGATATCTTTGTACTGTGGTCTTTTCCTAAAGATAGCTTCCTGGTGGCAAAATTACCAGAAGAAAATGAAGGGTTTTTGTTTGTGTCAGTATGTAGCCGAGGTACCAATAAAAATTTATCTTTGTATCAGCAGAGGAGAAGGATGTGAGAATTTCATCATCCTTCAGCTAAAGCAGACCATGTTTTTTTCCACTGAAGTCAGATGAACAAAAAACACATTAATACTAAAAAAAAAAAAAAAAGGCAGTCTCCCTGCATTTCAAACACAGCAATTTGAAAAATTTGAAGGGCCAAGGATTAAGTAAAGCTCCACCCAATATAGATGGATGATCCTGGAAAGTGTACTTACCTATTTGAAACTTATTTTGATTTGTTTTTTAAATGGGGACAATAATAGTGCCAATTTCAACAGGTAGGAGATAGCATTAATATGGGCATTCTGTGGCATGCTTTGTGGGCATTCAATAAGCATTAGAAAATCATAATATCTCTAAACCTGACTAGGAGTTTTGAACCAGAGGATCCATTAATTCTTGAAGTTTTTCAAACATGAATGAGATAAATTTCATCTTTGTTATCATATGCCTTCAACTGAAATGTTAACACATCATTAGCAATGTAGGTAAAATTGCTTTAGTAGTATTAGCAGAACCAAAGGCTTTGTCACTAATAGAAATAATGAACCTTTACCAATCTTAGTGCCTACAGAGATCTCAAAAATAACATTTATGCCTGTCATTACTACAAAATTATGACTATTCTAGATTTGCCATTTAATTGTATTTAATACATTAGTAAAACAGCATGGAGATTACTATGTATACCTCTTTATATTAACTTGACTATAATTCAATATAATTGGTTTTCTTTACAAGCCTTTGTGTCTAAGAATATTAAAACATATTCTCAAAATCCAAAGGTTACAGACTCCTGCAGTCTGAAACAGAGGGGCATATTATTCCTTGTGGGCTAAGAGATACCACTCATAACTATTTACAAATGCATCACACAGAATGTCTTAGCTGTGGCCCTGGGATTCACAGATCAAGTTTTCTATGATTGTGGAGTACAACTCATTTGGAAGCAGTTGCCTGGATTCTTCAAGAGAGCCCCAGAAAGCAGAGCATGTTGAAGTTTTTCACTCAGTTATTTCTACCCCCTTTTAAAGTTTCATTTCTGTTGTTGTGATAAAATAACTAGAAAAAGAAACTTTAAGGGAGAAGGAGTTTGTTCAGATTACAATTCCAGATTACAGTCTATCATTGCAGGGAAGTCAAGGCAGGAACTTGAAGCAGCTAGTCACATCCACAATAAAGAGCAGAGTGGAATTTATGTGTACATGCTTAGTGCTTAGCTTTCTTATCATCCAGGGCCATGCCCAGGAAATGGGTTGCCATCTGCATTCAGGGTAGACTGTCTCATCTCAATCAGCCAAACTAAGAAAAATATCTCACAGGAAGTGTCTGCAGGTTAACATAAGCCAGAGAATTGCTCACTGAGACTCTTCCCTGGTTGAGTTTAGGTTGTATCAAATTCAGAATATATTGTAGTGTGTATATAGAGGGGCTTTATTGTGCCATAGCATGTGTGGTGGTTAGGACACAACATGCTACAGTAGGTTCTCTTCTACTATGTGGATTCTAGGGATTGAACATGGTACCAAGTGCCTTTACCTGATGAGCCACCTTTGCTGGCCCAAGTTCACAATTAAAGCTAACTATCACATCCACTGTATTCAATCATGACTAACCAAGGACTGCTAGGATTGCTCCTCAGTTCTTTCTACTACAAAGGCTTCAGGCAAAGTGGCCAATGGTCCAAGACTAGAATGGAAACACAAACTAGTGGTTTGAATAGATTCATGTCTTTGAATGCTTGGCCTATAAGTGATATTATTAGGAAGTGTGGCCTTGTTGGAAGAAGTGTATCATGGTAGGGGTGGGCTTTGAGGTCTCCTATGCTTAAGCTATACCCAGTGTGGCACAGTTTCCTTCTACTACATGCAGAAAAAGATGTAGAACTTTCTGCTTCTCCAGCACCATGTCTGTCTGCATGCTGCCATGCTTCCCACCATAATGATAATGGACTAAACCTCTGAAACTGTAAGCTAGCCCCAATTAAATGTCGTCCTTTGTAAGAGTTATCGTGGTCATGGTATCTCTTCAGAGCAATAAATCCCAAATTAAGACACAAACCAATGGCTCCCATTATACCAGCACCTACCTTTATTTATGGCTAGCATCAGGTAGCAAAACTAGTTGTCAGCAACATAGGGTTTATGAATAAAGTCTTTCGAGCAAATACATTACATACAAGTTAACTTTATAATTAATGGCTTTTACACTCGACCTTCCAAAGCAAGTTTTATACTGCCACAACTATTTATTCAAGTCAAAAGAGGAAAAACTCTTTAGGGACAGATAAACAATGATCTAGTGAATCTAAAATAAACTGAGTTCTGAGTACTTGCAGATGAATGCTAACAGAATATGAGACTTAAGAGACTCACATCTTAAAATGCAAGTGAAAATTTAAATGCAATTTAAAATGCAAGTGAAAAAAATCCAGAAGACCAACTGAGAAGATTTAGCAAACTAAGGAATATGTTGGAACACTTTTTAAAAAATTATTTAATGTGACCCAATAGACGTGGTCAATCTACTGAGGAAGAAAGTCCAAGTTGATAACAATCCAAAAATAATTACAAGGTTTATTTAAGCTTAATAAATATCTTTGTCTATCCATTTAGAAAACATTGAAGTGAGCATAACTGTTTATCTAGGAAAATGCAAGCTGGTCTTATTTTTTTCCAAGATCAATGCAAAAGGCACTCTATAATGTTACTCTTCTTGTATGTATATGGTCAAAAGAAGATCAAATGCATATAAGATATAAAGAACTTGAATAGTATAATTGTGGTATTGTGCCACTTCAAGGTAAATGAAAATCTATTTTATTTTAGAGCTAGCACATAGCTCAGAAGTCACCCAATTAATTAATCATTTCATAGGCGAGGAAACCTAAACCCAACAAGGTTAACCAACTGACTCCCAAATGACTACAGAGCCAAACAAATCCCAGGCCTTTTCTCTCCTTTACAAGAATTCTGGAAACTGTCACTTCAGCATAATTCTGAAAATCCTTAAATAAATCTAAATAAGATGCCCTAAACAAACATGTGAGTGATGGTAAATCTTATGGTCTGTGAATTATGCCTTAAAGAAATAATGTTCCTGTCTTGGATCCAAAGACTTATTCATTTAGTAGGCATAATATAATACCAATTATGTGGTTCTGACATTGGTCTTGTGCTATTTAAGAGGTAAAGAGACAAAGTTTTATGGTTTTTACTTCCCAAGCACCCCTACACATAGGATAAACAAGATCAAAGAAATGAGTCAGAAAGGCTCTAAGAGAGATTGAAAATAAGGTAGAAATGACAGAAGATACAGGAATCCAATATTCAGAAGGCAGAGTTTGTATGGGACTGATATTCTATGTATATGCTAGCATGCCTACTACTCAGTCAGCTGTTTCTCCTCTAAAATAATTCAGGGCCAAAACACACCCCCCACCCCACCACACACACATTTAAGCTGAGCTGTCCCATACTAATTAACATAATTATTACAACCTCCCACAGGCCAATTTGCTCAAAACAATCCCTGAGATTAGAATCACTCTTCCCAGGGGGTTCTAGATTGCATCATGTCGACAATTAAAACTGACCATCACTATGTAGAAAGTAAAATTACTCATTCTGTCTGTGGGTTGTAGCTTTGCTTGAAATTAAGCCTTTACTAAAACGAGTAGAAATCTTTACTTGAACTCAGAAAGACCAAAGGACATGGAAAAAAGCAATTTAATTTTTTTGCCAAAGTATCCCTCAAATACTACATATTAAGCATACCTTGTTGTCAACTTTGTAGAATCTAGAACATCCTGGGAGATAGCCTGCTGGGGGATTATCTTGATTACATTGAGGTGTCACCTTGGGTGATATTTTTTGGATGGGTGCCTGAACTGCATAAATGGAGAAAGGGAGCTGAATGGTAGCATTAATATGTCTCTCTTCTTCCTGACTGTGGATGTGATGTGGCCAGGTGCTTCTCTACAATAACGGACTGTACCCTCAAACTATGGGGCAAAACAGACCCTTTCTCTCTTCAGTTGTTTTTGTCAGAGTATTTTATCACAGCAAAAGGAAAAGAAACTAAGATCTCATATCTGATAATTTTGGCTCCAAAGCCATGGCAAACTTTAAAATTGAGGAGGGCAAAACTAGGAAAAATTAAACATGGGCTTAACCATACCCATATGTTGGAGAAGATGTCCAGAATGTAAAACAATGTTCCCAATAATGTTTCTCAAAGAATTTTTTAATTCGTTGGGATTATAAAGATAACCACTTAAACAGGAACAATGCATTTCTCAAAAATCTTACTTTCCAGAAAAAAAAATCACCTAGTCCAAAGGTCAAGAACCAGATTAGTTTTTAATAAAATGGTACTTTTAAATAATGTGATCCTAGCTTGGAAATTTAACTCTTTTTATACAAACAACTTAAAACTCTAACATTAGGATATACCAAGAGAAAATAAGGTCTAATGTTCATTCAATAATTTCTTCTATAAACATACAATGAAACATACCATCTCCTGAGATATAGAGACAGTGTAGTCTTTCTTCTCTGTTAAAGTTATGTAGTTTTCAGGTAATAAACCCTCAATTCAACTGACAAAAACATATTTCTGTCCTTATCAGCCTGAGGAATGTATTCCTTACTCTTGAGGTACATATGACTTCTGTACTTCTTGTTTTTCTTTAATATAATGTTTATAATGCAGTGCACACCCAAGTGCATTATTCAGATCCCCCACCAGCTGAGAGCTCTTTAGTAAACCAGCTGTGTTGTCAGATCTGTCTGGAACTTTTGTCAGTGACAAAATATACCTCCCCGAAGGCTACACTCCTTCCAAGGATGTAAGAATACAAAGTGTTAAAACCGGGGCATCTCATGACAATGGAGTAGAGTACAGAAAAGCCCTTCCAAACTCACACCTCCCAGGGAAGCTGGCTACTGCTATCACTATCACTGGGCCAGCACCACAGCTCCACTCATCTCTTTGCCCAATCTGATTTCAATGCCTCCCCTTGTCCAGTGTGGACCACAAAGGCATTTCTTAATGAGCCTCTTAGACTCTAAACTGAGTCTCAGACTCTGCTTCCAGTAATTCACATAAATCAACCCATGAGAAGGAAAATTAGAACAAAGGAAGTTGCAGAATATCTTTAGATTATGCATACTAGTGACAAAGTACCAGGAAGTTCCAAGGTTTAATAGATAAAACAGCCTGGGGGCTTGCTAAATTTTGAATCTTTTCCTTTAAAAAAAAAATGCAACCTTGATCTGCCACAAGATAAACCTACTTTCTTTCTTGTTTGCCAATTTTTTTCTTTTTTTTTTTTCTTTTTTTAGTGTTTCAAGACAGGGTTTCTCTGTGTATTCCTGGCTGTCCTGGAACTCAACAGAGATCCACCTGCCTCTGCCTCCCAAGTGCTAGGGTTAAAGGTATGCACCTCCACCATCCACAAACACACTTTCTAAATTGATAAAATATTGAAAGTGACTATCTTTCTCTCTAAAACAACAGAACCTAGCACAATAAAATATAAATAAAAATACAGCAAAGGTGAGAAGTCATTTTCTTAGAACTCTGACATAAAGAAACCCCCTAAAACCAAAAAGACCTTGTAGTTTTAAAATATTTGAATCATGAGCTAAATGTGATATTAAAAGATTTTTTGTGAAAAGTGCATTTTTATAATCAACTCTGAAAAATAAATAGTTCCACTTATAAAAACAAGCAAAAGAATAATGCCTAATTGCATTTAAATCAAGGAGGTGAAAAAATGTGTATTCTGAAAACTATAAAATGCTGTTGGCAAAAATTAAAGACAACTAAAATAAATGGAAAGATAGTCCATGCTCATCAATTAGAAAATTTAGTATTAAAATGCTACTTTAATTACTTTTTGTATTGCAATTACAAAATACCTCACAAAAGGCATCTTAATGAAAGTTTTATTTTTGACCCATGGTTTCAGAATATGGCCAGTAATGGTGGAGAACTGGTTTCAGTAAGTTCCTACACTGGGAGGGAAGGAGTAGAAGGACCAAGAGTTCAAGGTCATCCTCTGCTGCATAGCAAGTTTAAGATCAACCTATGCTACCTGAGACCCTATATCAAATCCACAACAACAAAAAATTTATAAAGCCTCTGATTAGAGAATTGGTTACAGAATAGATAAAGATCTCTTCCACCTCACAGTAAGTATACATCCCAATTAAAAATGTGGAAATGACTGGAAAGAAAATTTTATCACTAAAAAGTATAAGTAGCTAATATTAATAAGAAATTAATATGGTCAATATCACTAGTCAGTATAGAAATTCAAATTAAGATCTACCACTTACTTCAAACTCACTAGAATACTTATAATGAAAAGACACACAAGCCAGACACCAGGAGTTGGTGATGCTATGAGGAAACTGAATCTCTCAGTTCATGTAAAATGTCAAACAGAGCCAGCTTGGAATCATTGTAACAATTAATATACATACAGATATTATTACATATATTATATACAGATACCAAACACACATTTATTACAAGGCTCAGAAATTTCACTCTTAGTATCTACCAAAAAATGAATACATGTCTACATAAATACTTATACTTGAATGTTCACAGTATTATTCAAATTCAAAAAGCAGGAACAACATAAGTGTCTATTATTGAGGAATAGAGAGAAAGATGTGGAATATGCACACAGAGGAAATCTATTCAACAAAAAAGAATAAAACTGTGAGTGTAGTTACATCATAGATGAATTTTTAAATGATCATGCTAAGCAAAAGAAAGGCACAAAAGAATACATAATATACAGTCCATCTATATGAAGAGGCAAATCTATAAAATATGTAGAAATTAGTAGTTGCTTGAGGCTGAGGGAAAGAATAGGGATTGTCTGCAAGTGGGCAGCTTGGGAATTGATGTAAATATTCCAATATTAGATCAGCCCAATGGCTGAACAACTCTACAATTTGTTAAAAATCACTAAGACCGACAGTGGGCTAAGAACAAGTGGAATTTATGGTGTGTACACTATATCTAAGTTAAGCATAAAAAGAAAACCAAGGGCATGAGAACTCAGTATTATCTGATAAGGGGTGAACAAGAATTGTCCCAAAGAGCAAAGGACCCCAGAACAGCTAAGGATATTACAGTCTGAATGAAGACTAGGAATGAGCTTATCATCGTTCAAATCCTTCCCAACCACTGCTCCTGAAAATGTAGACAAGTATGCCTACCCTTCTTTCATAGCAACTTGAAAGTAACACATTCTCAGACACAATCCTAGAAGCAACAAACCACTCCCTGAAGACCTCAAACCAGCTTGATTTTCATTTTTATATATATATATATATATATATATATACATTATTTTAAACATGACATGCCTGCATGCTCATAGTACAACATCTAGTCTGTACCTGATTTACAGAGCTTTACACCTCACCACTTATGACTATGGTGGTAGTGGGGAAGGGGCGCATGAATGTTTAATCTTTCTAAAATGATCACATACCATCAATTCTATCAGTCTCTCTTGTAACCTCTGCTGTCGTATGATTGCAGGACCCAACTCACAGAGAGAGGATAACTGAGCAAACTCTTCTTAAAATTCAACCATTTTACTTTGACATTCTGTTTTAATGTTTAATCACCATTAGCTGCACGGTGTCCATTCTGCTAATGTAAACCATTCTATTTTGCCTTACTTCTATCCCATCTGGAGTGAAAAAATTAACTCTCTTTTATCACCAGAAAGAAGATAATATGGAAGGATGAACACTGATACAAGCACTCCCACATTTATTTTCCTCGAATCCTTCTTAGTTGATGCTATTTTGTTTCCTTCAAGTTACCTTGATTGAAAATTAAGTAATTTTCTTAATTCTTCTGAATGTTCTGATACTTTACACCTTCTCAATCATGAAAATTCTGGGTATTAAATTATAATGAAATGTCAACTGTAGCAGAAGTAGCTGCTGCCAAATCCTGTAGAATACATCATTCCCAAACAAGCAAACCCAGTGGAAGAATGGGGCTAAGGTATAGTTGACTTACTACAAATGTTGAGAGGTCCTGGGTGATTAGGAGGACATGCCAGAAAGGCATGTGTATTCCCATTTCTTTTCTGAAGAGGAACTCCAAACTACTCTCATGACTTATTTTCTAAAAATAAATGTTTACAACTCCATATTCCAATGGTAATCACTTTGCTTCTAAAATGTCATGCTTGGGTGTGGAAGGAGGGTTCATTTCATGTGGGGAATTCTGTGGGAGTCTTGTGTGTATCTCAGCTTGTCAGTGGAACTCTTTGAAGAGGTAGTCACATAAAGCTCCCACTTTCCTTAAAGAGGGTGTCCTGCTGAGAACCTCATCTTCTGGGCCCTTTTTTACTATGTCTCTGGAGGAACTCCAATCGGAATAGGAAAAGCAGCACCAAAGCCGTCCCTTCTAGAAGGGCTAGTGGGAAAGAAGTCTTGATCCAAGGGCTTATTCCTGAATCTAGGTTACAGTGTCTCAAACCATAATGATATCAGAAGATGGTGGGAAGCAACTTGGTGTACCTTCAACAGGTAGGGCTAGAGAGATGACTCATTAGTTAAAAGCAGTGATTGCTTTTCAAAGGACAATACCCGGCACCCACATGGCAACTCACAACCATGTGTAATTCCAGTTCTGAAGGATTAATGCCCTCTTCTGGACTCCCTGGACAACGCATGGCACACAAGTAGACATGCAGGCAAACAAAAATAAAAATGAAAACAAAACAAAACAAAACACCCCTACCATACACATAAAATAAAAATGTGTTTTGTTTTTTGAGACATGGTTTCTCTGGGTAGCTTTGGCCATTCTGGAACTTGCTCTGGAAACCAGACTGGCCTCAACTCAAGAGATTGTCCTGCCTCTGCCTCCAGAACTCTGGAATTAAAGGTGTGTACTACCATTGCTGGGCTAAAAAATTTTTAACAGAGGGTAATTTGGGGACAATTTCCGAGGAGGTAGGTGATATGTTGAAATGTTTTTAAGGTATCAGTTTTAATAGCCTGTTCAAAACAACATGGTGATGAAAATGATACAAATACAGGAATTTGTTTGATGCAAATCTGGGGAGTTAAGGAGGGAACAGGTAGTAACTGAAGGAAATGGAATTTCATCTTGCTTCCTGTTGATCTGTGTCAGAGAACATCAGACTTGGCGCCTGCATGAACTGGGGTACAAGTTCACATTCCTCCATTACCAAAAAAAAGACTTGTTGAGGGCAGGAGGATTCACTTAACTCAGAAAGAAACACCAAGATTGCACCACATACTTGCCTGACCTCTTGCCCCACTCCCTAAATGACTGAGTGGGTCCCGTACTACCAATTGAATTGTGGGACAAGTGCTTTCTAGTTGTTTTCTTAGAATCAAAATCAACAGGCATGATTTTGAAACTCACCTGTGTGGGCTGGTAAGCTGGTTCAGCTGGTAAAGGTACTTGCCACTAAGCTTATGGTAATCTGAGTTCAATCCTGGTACTCACGTGGTGGAAAGAGTGCACTGACTCTAACATACATGCCACAGTGTATGCCTCTACCACCCTGCCATACACACCCAAAATAAATGAAAATATTTTAAAAAGAAAATCTCCTTGCTACCTATATGATCAGTCAAGCTTTTAGTAATTTATATAAATATGGCTTAAAAATTTCTAGATAAATCCATTTATAAAATATTTGTGAATCACCCTGTGACAGGTACTGTACATCTGATTAATAATCAGTTGAAACATTCCATCTACTTTCTAAAATACTGTTTTTAAATAAAAACATTATATATAATAATTAAAAAATAAAATAACCAAAAAAATCTTAAGATGTAATACTTACTATGTTTTTTTGCGTGACCATATCCTGAAAAGAAAAGGAAATATGAATATAATTTTAAAGTGAATTCTCATAAGCTAGTGTTCTCCCCATCTTAAAGAGTTAATCATTTGGTTTCCCCTCTGAAAGCATCAAACAGAACAAAATTCAAGCTGTAAAATTCAGATGCCAAGGAAAACTGATCATAATTGGTTAGTTCTACAACTACTAGAAGCGATTTATGTTTATAAGAATGTTCCCATGTTTTAGAGATTTACTTATTCATATATATTTTAAGATCTCACTTTGGGATGAGATTTTAACCAGTGCCCTGGTTCTTGCCTTGCCAGAGGAAAAGCATCAGTTACACTAAGTAAAGCACTGGGCTATGCTTTGATTTGGAACTATTTCTTGAATGGACTAATATGAAGGCTTCAGGCCATGCCATAGTCAGCCTTCTCACAGAATGGTGTTGCTCAAAGTAGTCCTGACACTCCACTGGAGCTGTCCAGGCATGTTCAAAATATAATGAGAACAGTATTTGTTAACTTAGCATGATGGCTATGTAGCACTTGATTGTAACATTTTTACATGCAATCCTACATTATTTAAACAGAATACATAATTAAATGCATTCCCTACAAAACATGTATTATACATTGTGACATTTCTGTTATCTGGTAACAAGCACAGCTGCCTGCTTTTGGTGTTAGGTGTACCTGGTTAGTCATTTCAATTTTAGGAAATATTTGTTCTATTGAAAATTAAAAACTTTGCAACCTCTACAATTATAAAAAATTAAAACCTATCTAGGTCATAGGATTTTATTGAAGGTTTTGCTAAGATACAGTGGAGGAAAAGTATTATACAAGTGGAAAAATATATTCTAACTTCATGTTTCTCAAATATAAATCATATAAATTTTCTTATTCATAATTTCTAAAGATTTCTAAGCATAACCAATTTAGTAAATAGAAATTAATATATACAGATATACAATAATTTAGACTGGTTTAAGGTCTTTGGAAACTATTGTATAAATAACCTCTACTGACAAAAGTTTCTTTTCTCAATCACATGAATGGTTTCTGTACAATACAGTCCTAAGGTCTAATATAATACACATTTATGTAAAGTGTGTATGTGTGTGTAAAATTTACTGTATATAGTTCACACATCTGAAACAAGTAGCATTTCTTTCAGGAAATCTCTAATCATTATAGAAACAAGGAAAATTTGGTTTCCTATTAAACTCAAGAAATATAAACATGCAATTTTGGTATTAAACTGTACTGCTATACACTCATGACTTTTAGTGCTTCGAGAACGTAACACTAAGAATGAAGGCTGTGAAGTCTGCCTTTCTAAATCACTGTTTCTCATCCCTGGTTGTATATTTGGGAGATTTAAACAAAAAGTGTCTGGGCCCCACCCTCAAAGACTGTGATATAATTGATCTGGGTGTGACCTGGGCCTTGGGACATTTATCAGCTCTTTGGGTGACTTTAAAGGCCAGTCAAGGTTGAGAGGTAAGCAAAATGATTTCACATAAAGCAGAATTTCTCAGCTACTGCTAAGATATTCAACACTAGTAAAAGAAGATGAAGGTTGGAATAATTCCCATTAGAAATTTACATTTTTATTAATATAAACATTTTAAAAGTACTATGCTATCTGGGAAAGCTTGCATGAAGTTTTCAAAAGGACACATTTTTTAAATTCTCAATAATTACTGAGTTGTGTAAGAACATACAGGTTTTCAATAGTTTACCTTTGCTTTCAAATTAGAGGAAAATAAATGAAATACTGATTATGTCTTTCTTTTAACATTTTAATGATCATTAGGTATCTTCATATGTTTATAAGCCAATTTTAGAACTAATTTTTATAATGTGTTCACACTGTCCACGAGGGGACTCAGAGCCATGTGTTTACATCAATGGAAACTAACAGATTTTGCCTCTGCTTCCTTAAGTCTGAAGTGCTCAGGGTAGCAAGGCTGCTTGCACAGCAGTCAGGAGCCACCTATGGAAGCTAGCAAGTATGGCAGGAAGGAAGAGACTCAGGAAGGAAGAGACTACAACTAACTCTTTAGTACATTTTCTAACATCCAGTGTTATAAGTTACATTTCATTTGGACACATCATACATGCTTCTCTAAACTTAAGTCCCCAAAGGAAGGTAAACAATGATCCTTACCTTCAATGACAGAGCAGTGTCAGCATCAGTATCATAGTACAGAATTACATTATTAGCCATGTCAAAACTCTCTCGAACTCCAAGATGGTAGAAAAGGGAAGGCTGTCTGGAGATATCACTCATGTCCACAATGGCAACATCTGAGATGAATAAAGACAAGAATTTGAAAGAGAGCTGAGGTGATCTGTATACTTACTTCTACTTGCTGCTGCTCATCAATGAAAATTATGAAAATTTGTATTTCTACCATCAGCTTTTTACATAAAATAGAAGTGGAAAATTATTTAATTGGGATTACCTCCCATGAACTATAAAAGCAAAACAATAAGAACTTAAATAAAATAATGAAGACATAATATGTATGCATTAGTGTGTGTGTGTGTGTGTGTGTGTGTGTGTGTTTGAAACAAGGTCTCACTATGCAGCCCTGGATAGATAGCCTGGAACTCACAGAAGTGAACTTGCCTCTGCTTCCTAAGTGCTGGGATTCATGATATGTGACACACTCCACTTGTTTTGTTTCCCTTTTTTAAATGATGAGAATATACTCTCTAGAATTTGCTGACATATTTGTTTTCAGTGGTGGTTCTTCTTATGAAATAGACATACAAAGACTACACATACCTGTTAAAGCAAGATAAAGGAGTAAACTCCATGTGCCCAGCATTCTAGCACTAGTCAGACCCTGACATACCCCTCCATTCTGCCAGAGAAAACTTCCCTCATCTATGTACCACTTCCATGTATAAATGTACATACTAGAAGCTGAATGCCTGTATGCTCACAAATTCATGTGTCAAAACCAGACCCCCAATGTAACAGCATTTAGAGATAGTGCCTTTGGCAGGTGATGAGGTCATGAATGAAATTGTTGTCATTTACAAGGCTCCAGAGAATTAAGCTGTCCTTTCTACCCCATGAGAACACTGGGATAAATGCAGACTGTCATTAGACATGGAATATGCTGGTATCTCACCTCCAGAATTGAGAGATCAATCTGTTATTTGTAGGCCACCCAGGCTATGGTATTTGGCTCCAGCCACCTGAAAAGACTATAATACATACAGTATATTGTTTGGTTTCACATGTCTTTGAACTTTATATCCATTAATACTATCACAGTTGACACATTCTTTGACTTTCTAGTATTTGATGTTCCTTGACAAATTTGTCCCAGAATAGTCCCTACATTATGTACTGGCTAGTTTTGTGTGTCAACTTGACACAAGCTGGAGTTATCACAGAGAAAGGAGACTCCCTTGAGGAAATGCCTCCATGAGATCCAGCTATAAGGCAGTTTCTCAATTAGTGATCAAGGAGGTAGGGCCCATTGTGTGTGGTACCATCCCTGGGCTGGTAGTCTTGTGTTCTATAAGAAAACAAGCCAGTAAGTAACATCCCTCCATGGCCTCTGCATCAGCTCCTGCTTCCTGATCTGCTTGAGTTCCAGTCCTGACTTCCTTTGGTGATGAACAATAAACAATGTGGAAGTGTAAGCTGAATAAAAACCCTTTCTCCCCAACTTGCTTCTTAGTCATGTTTTGTGCAGAAATGCAAACCCTGACTAAGACACATTATTACTTCTGTATAAAATTCCATTGCATGGTGACTAAATCACAATATCTTTACCTAGTTTACACATGGAGATTTTAATGAGTTTTTTCTCTTTCAAAAAAAGGAAGGAAGGGAAGAAGGGATGGAGAGGAGAGAAGGAGGGAGGGGGAGAGGGAGAGAAAGAGAGAAGGAATGTGGAGAGTTCCTGAGGAAAGTCACCCAAAGTTGATCTCTGGCCTCCACACACATGAACAGGCACCTTCACACAGACAGACAGACAGACAGACAGACAGACAGACACAGACAGACACACACTGCTATGCAGGTGACCAAAAGGAAGTGGGCATAGAGTTTCCCAAAGACTAAGTTGGAAGAAATCCACTGATAGATATATTATTCCCCAGAGCACTTTTGGAGATGAATCTGGAAGGGTTACTACATAAGAAGTGTTAAAGGAGTCCCAACAGGACTGGACTCTACCTTGAGGCAATGAGGAGACTATGGTAAGGTTCTTAGAAATTTTTTTTATTAAGGACATATATAGGCTATAATGAAATTCCAATGTTCCTCATCTCACAAATTATAAGCTCCTGACCAGCTTTTATCTCTATCGCCACCCACACCATACCCTTCTATATTCTTTCAAGCAAATACTAGATGCCATATTATTTTCTTCCTAAAGATTTTAGGATGTATGGCTAAAAGATGAGACCTTGAAGGGAAAAATAGTATCAGTGTCTTACCTAGAGGTACTTTATTTTGAAATAGTCATAAGAGGTTTTAACACAGGAGTCTACCACCATTTAAATTTCAGTTTATTAGAGTTTATTATAGTTTATTGCTAATAAAGAACAAATATATATGCTAAGGAAATATTTTACAACTCAGTTGGGTCACTTTATCTGAAATGGATAAATTTGTTCTCTGCAGACATATGCAAGGTATTCTGCCTACTTGATTTTTTTCCTCTGGACTCCTATTTGTCAAATTTTAAGTGTTTCATAGTGATACTGTCGTAAAAGGCCGCAATGCTGCTAATTCTAGGGCCACAGTTGAGTACTAACATTAATTATAGGGGCAGAAGCTAAGGGAGAAAGAGAGAGTGGTAGAAAGAGGAAGAGTACAGGGCTGAAGGACAGCAGTCTCTTAAGTCACACAGTCCATTCTTGGAGGCAGTCTTAAGCCTGATGGAGTGGCCCTTTGCTAAGTGGATCAAGTTTTCATCTGGTAACACAAATTCTTTCCTTTCTATGGCCTCTCAATATTCTGAACTGTAATCTAGATACTGGCCTCGCCACCTCCAGAAAGGTGGCCACCTGTGTCTTTACCCAGGTCTTGGACAGAGACTCCCCAGTACCAATTAAAACTAGGTAGGTAAATACTGCTGCTAAAGAAGCAATTCAGACTTAGGAGATGGTGGCCAGAGGGTTGCAATTTCCAGGTCAGCCTGAGCTATACAGCAAAAGTGTCTCAACCATCATACTCTCTCCAAATTCTAAGTAATTCATGTTCAATTATAAAAACATCTCAAATTTGAAAAAAAAAAATGAAACAGGGTCTCACTATGTATACCAGGCTAGCCTTGAACTCACAGAGATATGTTGCTTCTGCCTCCCAAGTGCTTGAATTAAAGGCATATACCACTATGTTGGGCTCATCAAGTTTGAAACTTTTACCTGACTGACATTTGTCACTCAAGTAAATAGACTGAATTCACTTTGAGGATTTGTGCGTAATGAAGATTCAACTGGTTTGATTTTAGAGCAATCATGACACTAATCTAGCACTAGATTTCTTTTTTTTTTATTATAAGAGGAATAGGATTTATTAGAATGGCTTACAGGCTGTGGTTCAGCTAGTCCAACAATGACTGTATACCAAGAGAAGGCCCCAAATTCAATAGTTGTTCAGTTCACAAGGCTGAGTGTCTCCGTTGGCTTTCAGTATATGCTAGAAGTCCAAAGAAGTGGGCTTTGATGGTAGTGAAAGAATGAACCTTTTTTTTAAAGACTGAATTTTTTTTTTAAAGAGACTACCAATCCAAATAATCACAGCACTCAAAAATCAACAGGCAGAAGGGTTGCTTTGAGTTCCAGATCAGCCTAGGTTATAAGACTACAAAAACAAACAACAAAAAAAATCCCAAACAACCGAAAAGAGGAGAAAGAAAAAGAGACAAACAATCCCTTCTAATCTTTCCTTATCACAACACTTAGAAGCTTTGCTAAATAGAAAATCCCTCTAGATGTCTCAGCTGGGTTTCAGAGGGCTTCTAGAAGCCATGTAGGGAGGGAAAGGTAGGTCTGGCTTCCCTGTGCAGGTGGGGAAAATGCAGCATAAAGCCATTAACAGACTCCTAAAGGTCATGTAGCTAGGGCAGAATACAGACAAGGCTCAAACTCACTTTTTCTGGCCCCAAGTCTTAGGCTGGCCAGGGCCTACATGAGGCTTACTACTGTTCTGATTCACTTTCAAACACTGACCTACCTGGGAGCAAAACAATTTCTGTATCAGGCTAAATCTTAGGTAAATAGATCACAGATTAAAAAGGAAGAGATAAAGTGCAGGTTTTCATTACCAAATGCACTCTGTGCTCTTAGCAACCACTGCCTTTCAGTTCCTTGCAGTGAGTTCATGGTAATGAAGGCCAGCCTTGGGGGAGAGGCTATATAGCAGAAGTCATCTTCCCTGGTCATGAGGCAGGCATGCACCCACCTAGTGCCGGTAACACTAGAGAATGCAAAAAGCCAAGGCTCCAGTGGAAATCTAAACTAACAGACATTGTCTGAATTCACCACTGAAGTTAGTACCCTTCAATATATTGATTATAATTATTCAAAAATGTGTTAATGTTAAATAAGATGAAATATATAGAATTTTAACCGATTAAAATCCTTTAAATTCTTAAAATAAAGAAGGCCTTTTGATAAAACCTGCCCAAGAACAAGGCAGTCAAATTCCCAGCATGGGTAGGGGAGGGACTCCACCTGTCCCAGGCTTACCTAAGAAGTTTCTGGCAATTGATGGCTGCTTGGGAAGGGGTAGTCAGTTTTCTTCAAGGATGTGGCCCCTGAGAAGCTATCCATGCTCAGTAGACAGCCCTACACATATGCACATACAGGCAAGTATTAAATAGACTCGGTGAGGTTTTTTTCATTTTTAAAAAAGCATATAAAGTTGGGAGAGAAAAGAAGGTAGAGGAATAGAAGAGAAACTGTAAGGGAGGAAATAAGTGCTAGATTTGATCGGAACACATTATATGCACATATAACATCATCTTTAAAAGGCCATTTCACCGGGCGGTGGTGTCGCACGACTTTAATCTCAGCACTTGGGAGACAGAGGCAGGCGGATTTCTGAGTTCGAGGCCAGCCTGGTCTACAGAGTGAGTTCCAGGACAGCCAGGACTAAACAGAGAAACCCTGTCTCGAAAAACCAAAAAATAAAATAAAATAAAATAAAAAATTAAAAAAAAGGCCATTTCATCAATCGTAAACAGAATTTTGTTTTAAGTTTTAAACGTAGCACAGTCTAGCAGTGAACTTGCTGGGTAGCAATGGATGATACTGAACTCTCTACCCTCCTTCCTTCACACCCATAGGTGCTTTGATTACAGAAGTACAACACCTTGCCTGACCTTTAAAGATTTCTGTTAAATATTTTATAGGTAACAAATAAAACCATAGTTTTAGTGTGGTTTTAAAGTACTGAATTTATGCATCATGCCATTAGTTAACGGTATGATAGCAAATGATTTACCTCATAGTAATTCTGTGCTTACACTGGCTCACACCAGTCTTTAAATACACTCCAAGTTGTCTGTAAGCCTATATTTTACCAGTAGGAAAAAAAAAAAAAAAAAGAAATGATTGTAAATAAGAGTTGTTTTTCTCTAAACAAAGAGCTGGAGTTCACAGTAAGTTTTCTGCCAGAATCATTTAAAAACATAATTAAATGTATGGTAACTCTGGTCCCTTTAAAAACTGCCCTAAAAATAAAAAGCTCACCTTTACTGAACAGAAGTCATTTCTACTGACTTCTACTATAATTAGATCTGTCTTTATTCCATGTTTCTCATTTCCAACAAACTTCAGGTCAGGCCAATAGAAAGAATGCTGTGAAGTGTCATTTCAACTTATTTTCCAATATTGGAAAAAGCAGCAAAAGCAAACCCACTAGTTCACTGTCAAGAGGTCAGCACATCCTTACCGAGTGCTATTATCACCTGGGTAACTTGCTTGGGCTTGTTAAGATTTAACTAGGAGAAAGAAGGGTAAAGAGTAGGGACATGAAGAAACTTCATCTTCTGTCTCCTAGTACCTAATTTTTAAGACCAAAATAAATCATATATAAGCAAACTCACTAAGGTGAATAGATTTGTGGTGTTACCATTTTGCTCACAGTGAAGTGTTTGTTAAACACAACATGGCATGAATTAAGGTACTCTGTCTTTTGCACATGCATGGTGCTTTTCCAACTAACAATACAAAACACCACTATGCCAAATTATATTGCAAGCTAGGCTGCAGTTTGAGTACAGGTCATACCATTATCATCATCCATGGTGTCATGTGTCTACAGTTCCTACTCTGGCTTCCCTTGTGCATACTGCTTCAAATGTCTTCACCTTCATCACATAGCAGCATCTTTTCAGATTTCTTCTACTGTTTTATAAGGAGGAAAGGACTCGAGGATTTTACATCTATTTCCCCAACAACCATCCTGCTATCTTTTACTTAAGAAAATCAATTGTTCCTTCAAGGTCACTAAACATTGAGACTTTTGCATGACTGCTGATTTCACCTATTCTGTGCTTTATGTTTCCTCATTGGCATCTGTCTCCACAGGCTTTAAAGGCAACGGAATTCATTTGGTGCTGCTGAATCTCTGTTGGATACGAAACCATCATTCTTTGTCCTTACCTCTTGTAGATTCATCATATTTTCTCACATCTGATTTCCACTGTACAATGAATGTACAGTGCTTATTATTTTCATAGAGCACACTTCCGTAAGTCATAGGCTTTACAAAGACTTAGCTGTAGCTTAGGAACAAGCAGCTTTCTTGATGCAGAATTCTCATTCTCAGGACAGAGAACACATTTTAAAAACTCATCTTACAAGGTTTGAAATTTTGGCCTTGTAAAATCTAATGAGTCCAGTGGTCATTCTAAACATAAAAATGGTAATCGCTCCCAGTTCATATAATGAATATTTGGAAACCATGGTTTATATATGATTTGACTGTGTCCCTAAAGGTTCATATGTTGGAATATTTTATGTCCAGTGTGGTGGTAAAAAGATAATGGGACCTTTAAGAGGTAGGTCCTAGTATAAAGTGGCTAGGTCACTGGGGACACTGCCCCTGGAAAGGATTAATGCAATTCATACTAGATTCCAGGTGGTTCTACAAGAGTGAGTTGTTATTTGAAGGCTAACAGAAATAATATAAAATCTGACAGTGGCGATGGGAATAGGCCCAAATCCACTGTACTTTATACTTTAAATAAGAGCATTACATCCCAATAAAGTTGTCAAAAACCTAAGTACTAGTGTATTCATAACAGTAGCACTAATCATGATTATCTCCAGACAGAAGCAACTCAAATGCTTATTTATAACGAAAAAAAACCAAACTGTGGGATCTTCCTGTACTGAAATACTGTAGCAGTGATTCTCAACCTGTGGGTCACTTCCTTTGGGGGTCAAATGACCTTTTCACAGAGGTCACCTCAGACCATCGGCAAACACAGCCATTTACATTACAGTTCATTACAGTTATGCAGTAACAATGAATTCTGGGGGGGGGGGGAGGGGTGTTACCACAACATTAAAGGGTCACAACATTAAGATGGTTGAGAACCACTATACTATATGGCAAAGAATAAGCTATGGCTACAGTGACGTCATAGAGGCATTCCACAACCTAACAGCAAACCAGAGAGGCCAGATATGTAAAAGTACAAACTATAATTACAAAGGACAAAACCAGGCAAAAATCATCTACTGTTTCTATATATGCTTTATCTCAATAAAAAGGAAAACAAAGAGCAGTTTGTCAAACTAGGGCTTTTATTGTCTTTTTCCTCAGCACAGAACAAGGAATGGAGTAGAGGTGCAATCTTTAATCACCAAAAACTCAGGAATCTCTTCATAAAAACTGCAGGAGACCATACTACGTGATGATTGTTTAAGAGATTTCGATCAGAGTCTCTATTGCACCAGGCACATTTTACTCTGTACACGGAGGTTTCTGGCATGGTTAGTGGCAGGGGTTAGAGAGGAATGGGACAGAGAAAACTGACAGTAAGCACTTGCTCAATTCAAGACACTGGCATTTATTTCAAGATATTTATATGCAGACATTTTAACAAGACTCAGATACATTGTTATCCAGGGCTATACAGCCAACAGATGATACAGTATACTTTATACTTTCAAACTCTGATGCATAAACCCAAGGTATCACTAGCATTCCAAGGGTCAGTGGGCTATTATGATAGGATGTATGTGGGTCTGTTTGGGCAGATTATGTTTTCTTCAGAAGGTAGATAGGCCATTTGCCTAGAGAACCTAGACTTCTGAGCCTTTGAAAGATGAGAAGAAAGGAAGCGACAAAGGTCCAGTTGCCAGCCTCCAACTGTCATACTTACCCTAGGCCAAGACTAGCTTCTCTAAACATTTTAAGCCAAGGTGTCATTCTCAAAATGTCAATTTCAATTGAGATGACTCAGAGATGTAAATGTAAAAGTGAAACCTGTAAGCTTTCAGAAGAGTATTTAGGCCAGTATCTGCGCAAGTAAAACCTGCACAGTGTTTTAGGTATGCAGTCATAAAATACTATAAAAAGAAATTCTAAATCAGACCTCATCATCAAAAAGCACGAATAAATGGGGATGAATTAGCAAGCCATAATATGGGAGATGCTCATGGTCCTGACAAATCACTTAAACACAAATTATAGAAAAAGAACTGAAAACTCAACAAGAAGGTAACAACCAACCATTATATAGGTAAATGACTTCATTGGACACCTTGCAGAAAAAAAAGGTCCATGTCAAAAATCACATAGAAAGGTGCATGACATCATTACTTTGAAGAAAAGGCATATTAAATCCATCAATGAAAAAAATGCTATACTTCTCACTAAAAAGGCCAAAATTTAAAAGATCAGTACTACAAAGTATTGATGAGGATATGAAACACATGCATTGGTGCTGGGAATATAAGATGGTATAACCACTTTAAATGAAGGGCTGTGAATCCCTTGCATAGCTGAAAATATACCTAGTTCATGAACTTAGCCATTTTACTTCTAGGTATTCCAAGAGAAATGTAAAAACACTAGTCCATGAAAGACATACAGGTGTTTGTAACAGCCTCAAACTGGAAACAACCCAAATTTTCATAACAAGAAAATGGTCTGAATACATTCATGTGTGTAGGGGGGTGGATGTATATGGGGGTATGTGTGCTTGAGCATATGGGAACACATGTGGAGACCAGAAGTCGATGTTGTATCCTCCATAGCTGTTCTCTTCATTACTTGAGACAGGGTCTTTCACTGAACCTGGAGTTCAAGTTTACTAATTGGCTAGACTTGCTTCCACCACACTTGCTGCCTGTAGCACCATTCTTATGATGGACTAGTAGCATTAAAAAAGAAAATTTGCCATGTAACAATATGGGTGAATCTCAAAAACATCATGCTGAGTGAATGAAGCCACAGAAGCCATACTATATGAGTCTATTGATATAAAACCCTAAGAAAAGGTAGCTCAAATCTACAATGATGGCAAATCAGTCATCCTGTGGTCTCAAGTGAAAAGGAAGCGGGAGGAGACATAGGTGGGAAGACAGAACACCCCATATTGTGACAGAGTTCGAGTTCCACAAGGGCTAGTCACTTTTCATAGTTGTACATTTAGTAATTATAGTAAAAGTCTAAGGTAGGGGATGGGTAAGGAAGAGAATATCAGAATGAGAGGTGGGGGTTAGAGCTCAGTGGTGTTGCACTTGCCTAGTATGTGTAAGGCTCTAGATTCAATCGCTGGTATCAAAGGAAAGTCAGAATGTTAATAATTGATGAAGCTTCATTCTGTGCATACTCGAAAATTTCCATAATAAAAAAATTTAAGCGTGAAAAAGGGCATCAGTATCAAATGCATCTTCTCTTTTCCTCGTGAGTCCTCATCTTCCCATGAGTCCAATTCTGCTTGCCCTCTAGGCTACCCTCTCACAGACAGCCCTCAAAGCCAGAATGAGATCTACTTCCATGTCCTGCAACCCCTCCCCCACCTCCCACAAAAATCAAGCCCCACCACCCACTAGGCATTTATGCCAAGCCTTGTCACACCCAATAGCTCAAACTCTGCCCAGAGTACTGGGAAACATGAATTTTTCCAGCCCTACCCCAACTGCACTATTTAATTAGAATTTGCACTGTGCCTAGCTCAAAGCCCGATCCATAGATGGCTTTAAATGTTTGTGGTGTATGTACCAAAACTGTTTGGAAGTTGACCGATGGGAATCAAAAATAATACATAGTCCCTGGTAACAAATACTATACAGCTAGTAAAGCAACGACTCTGTTTAGAACGCCCTCAAGGTTCAATTAAATTCTGCAGCTGTGATGTTTCTTTCCACATGGAAAGAGGAGCATTCCAGGCTCAATGCTGAGTGAGTAGGAGTAACAGCAGCACAGAAAGGAGGGGACTCAGGAAAGGACCCCCAAAGGCCTGGTACATCAGAAAACAGCTGAGGTCCAGGTAGGGGCTCATGGAGTCTGGTTCCTGGAGTGAAAGAAAGTACTCTCTCCAGTGGGGAATGGAGTGAGCCGAGCTGCTTCAGAGTCACAAACCCATCTTTAATCCCCTGCTATATTTATTTTTTAAATCCTATTTAGGTAGCTGTGAATAACCAATAAGAAAATAGTATTGTTAGCACTCTCTTTCCATTGGATTGTCAAGGCTTCCCGTCCACTGTATCTATCCAGCATTAAGCATTTTTGTTCTCCAATATCCTGCCTTATGTCTGCTAGGCAGGTGCCATGCCACTAAAGCACATTCCCAGCCCCAGTGTGAGTTCTTTTAGATTTTTTTCATCAGCCTGTGGCTTTCCTGCAGCTCCTCCAATCAACCTTTTACTAACAACACAGAAATCTAAGATACACACACGGCCACAAAAATAAGACAGTATAAGAACACAATCGAACCAAGCATCGAGTTGCTATGAGAACAGAAGACAGGAAGTGCCTAGTGTCTCACCTCTATGGTTCCCCCACAATACACCTGGGATAGTTCAACAGTTGCCCCTCCCCCAACCAATCTTGTTCTAAAGCAGCACTGTCAAGGACACCTTCTACTATGAGGAAAACATTTTATATCTTTGCCATCCCACATACAGAAGCTGGCTGGCTGTACTTGAAATGGGGCTCTTCTGATTCTATAGATCCTATTTTACTACCTGTAAGACAATTTAAATATAAATGACTACATGTGATCAGAGGCTACTCAGTTGGACATCCTGGTTTTAGAGATTTTTACAAAACAGCCAACAACAGTTTTCTATCTATCATTTCCCATGGAAAATGCCAAAAAAGCTTGTGAAAGTGGAGATCAGGAAGCCAGGAGAGGGTAGGGATTCGAAGATCAGCTGTTTATTCGAAAATTCCACTTCCTGCAGTGGCATCGATAGAAATTATTCCAAAGGGCAAAATTGACCAAAGGAGATTCATGCTGTAAAGCATGTAAACTCAGAGTGAGCAAACGTGATGCTCTGGGTGCTCAGGTTTGAGCACTGAAATACGCAGTCTTCGCAAAGGAGCTTGCACAGCAGGCGAAAATGCGTCATACAGGCATATAAACATACGCCACTGAGACTCAGAAAAGCAAAGGCGCTGCACACAAATGTTTCGTCTTGCTGTCGTCAGGCAAGAGGGAAGAGTTGTGCCTAACGGCCTAATGAACATTTCACTTTTCAAAGAATCTGTTCAAACTCCATTTGGGAGCAGACTGAATAGAAGTTGAGAAAACGGAGTGGTTCTAGGTGAAGTGGGCTCCTGAATAATTTCTCTGAAAAGATGTGGTACTCAAGAGCACACTCAGCATGGTCAGAAATGTCAAGAGACTGTGCTCACTGGGTCCAGCTGCCACTTGTTTGAACAAGCCTGATGCCCCATCTCTTTCCAGATGGGGGTAGGTTTGGCCATTTGCTGTGGAAAAACAAAACAAAACAAAACAAAAATCCCCTTACATCCAGGGCTGACTCCAGTAAACAAGAACCGAATTGATTGGCATTTATGGGGTAGGGGTTGGTAGAACTTAGCAAACATGCAAAAGCACTGAGTTTTATAAACACAACTAAGACACCTATCCTGTTGCAAGACAGCATACCACGAACACTTTGAAAACAATGCCCAACATCTCTGCTCATATGGTTTTAGGTTTAAGGTAGACACTGTTACTTCCACTTGACCAATGGAAAAACTAAGGCAGAAACAACCCCTGGTCATTACTGTGTCGAATACAATGTCGGTGAGTATCATGTACTTTCCACAGATTTGTCCCCAAAAGTTAAGTAAGAAAAGCACGGAAGGAACAAGTGGTGACTTGAAAACTGGATGGTTGGGTCACACTCAGTCCAGCAAGCCTGGAAACAGTGTCTTGGTCTAGCAATGGATTACATTAAGAGATTAAAACATCACATAGCGGTAGATTACACCGAACTTTAAGTATGTGAAAGTGTGTTAAAAAAAAAAAAAAAAAACCCTAAGAGTCAATTTGTGACACTTGTCAGGCACTAACTTGCCACTTTCTGATCATAGGATGGAATCACCTGGAAGAATTAAACATTCTGAAGGCCTGACGTTGGGTGTCATTGGTATGAAATGGATAGGATTTTGTGTGAAGGAGAGTCTCACTTTGTAGCCTAGGCTGGCCCCAAACTCCGTATGTCGCAGAGGCTGGCCTTCAATTTGCAATCCTCCTGTCTCTGTCTCCTGGGATTTGACAATCGATCCATCTTAAGTTAACAAGAAGTCTTAACAGCTGTCCCAGATGAGTATAATAATTACCCTGCATTGGGGATATGTCAGGAGAAAACAAACTGGGGAACGAACTCCACATCTTGTAGGGTGGCTCTCAAACTTCCTAATGGTTTAATACGGTTCCTCTTGTGGTGACCCCAAGCATAAGGTTATTTTGTTGCTAGTTCATAATTGTAATTACACCTGTTATGAATTATAAGGTAAATATCTGATACGAGACCCCCTGTGGAGGAGATCCGCCATCTTAAGTGATAGTGTGTTGCTTGGGTTGGTGGCTATTATTAAAAGAAAATAAAGATGAAATGAGTCCAAGCGCCTATGGTCTCTATCTGTCCAAGGGCTCCTTACTTGATCTACCCCATCCAGGAGGTAGACATTGGTCCTGAGCATCAATGATGGGAGGATGGAAGGGGGACTGGAGGAGAGAGCCACGGGGAGAGAGTGGAGGGGTGGCAGGGTTTGTGAGAAGGCGGTGGGAACCCAAGGGTGGCCCCCCGCCCTCACCTGCATCGTAGAAGGCATCGAGCACTGCTGTCTCCCCGAAGTCGAGCTCCCCGAAGGGTACGGAGGTGAGGTGGGCGCCCTCGGCTTCGCAGGCCCGAAGCAGGCACTTGAGAGCCCCGGCCTCGGGGCCGCCGCCGGCCGCCGCCCCCTGCGAACTTTCGCTGCGCACGTATACAGCCCGCAGAGCCCGGCGCGGCCCGCGCCCGCCCTCAGCCTCGCCGCCCGCCGAGTCCCCCGCGCTCTCGGGCTCCGCCGGCCCCGCTGCGACCTCGGGCCCCGGAGGCAGCCTGCCGGGAGGCACCTCGCCTGCCTCCTCCGGAGCCTCGGCAGGGGCCGGCCCGCCTCCTCCGCCGCCCTCCATGTGACTGGCCCGCGGGGCTGGCGGCTTCGAAGCCGAGGTGCTGCTTCCCCGAGGCACCTGCTGCAGGCTGCAGGGACGGACGAACGGACGGATGCACGGACGCACGGACGCACGGACGGCAGCCGCAGGGAGCCGGGGGCGTGCGGAGAGGCCGCGGCGGGCAGGTGAGCTCGGGCTCTCCGGAGGCCGGCAGACAGAAGCTCAGGGCCGGCTTGCCCCGAGCGCCCTTTGAAAGCCCGCGAGAAAGAGGCGGGGGCTCGGACGTCAGGACGGGTGGAGGGGGCGGCTGTGAGAGCCTCGGGGCAGGAACACCAAGGGCGCCCCCTGCCGGCTCCCCCGCGCAGCGCCCCCTGCCTGGACGCCGGCCGAGCCAGGGATTGCAGGGCTCAGGTTATTAATACGTTTGTCTGTTGTTTTTTGTTTTTTTGGTGGGGGGGATGATCCCTCCTCATCCTTCCCTTTAACAGCTATTATAAGCTCGGTTCCTAGCTTCCTTCTTTTATTCCTTCCTTCTTTCCTCCTTCCCTCCCTTCCTCCCTCCCTTCTTTTTTTCCTTCCTTCCTTCCTCTCTCTACCTTTCCTCCCCTTCTTTTCTTTCATCTTTTTTCCTCCTCGCCCCCACCCCTGCCCACCAAACAAGTTGAAGCTTTCAACCACAGTAGACTTTCATGACACTAGTTGAATATTGATAATCAGTTTCAAACTAAAGGCACATGTAGCTTTAACTCCACATCAGGATAGGATGAGCAGTGCCTCATTTGACACTCACCATTGCCCAGGACATAACCTCCCTGAGCCCTGTCTTGCAGCCTTATTTGCCTTGACTTTGGTAGTGACCTTGACAAGGTATGGGGGAAGGTGCCAGCCAGCAAACCTTTGTTTTCCTGGGAAATAGACTCCTGCACTGCCTGCCTGCCTGCCTAGCCTTTGAAATACTAAGTCTCCAAAGAGGTTTCCACTACACCTCCTCACCTCACCATTTCAGTCTCTGCCATTAAATTATACTTAAACAATAGAATGCACCACAAGTTGTCATGTGGAGGGGGAGTTGTGTTTTTAACAGTTGCCTCTAGGTATAATTTACAAACCATGTAGAACAAAATGGCTGGGATGGATTTTTGTCCATCACGACAATTTTTAGAATTCCTGAACACTCCACCCCCCACCCCACCCCACCTGCACCCCCACTACCTTTTAGAAATCACTTTTCATTCTATCCTCTGAAATAACCAGCCCTTAGCAAACCACCAGCCCTGGCTCTCTATTTGCCTCTTCTGTACATTTCATATACTGGATGGAATCAAAGAGTGAAAATGGGTTTTCATTTGCCTTGCATCCAATGCTGAGAGGAGGATATCTGGGTTGCATGAAGTGTATGTTTAATCTTCGAAGAAATTCACTGCTTTCCAAAGTGGTTGCATCATTTCACATTCCCATGGACATGTGTAAGTGTTCCATTTCCTTCATAACCCCAGTAACACGTCTTACTATCTTTCTTCGTTACAGCTCCTAGTGTGTATGAAATAAGAACTCGTTCTGATTTTGATTTGCAATTCCCTGTTGGTGAAAGGTGATCACCATCTTGTTCTATACTTCTGTTTCATTCCTGTAACTTCTTTGGAATATTATCTATCTAGGTCCTTTGCCCACTTCTTAATCATTTTGTTTTGGCCATGCAAGTGCACACACACCTGCATGTGGTGGCAGAAGACTCCAGGTGGTCTTTGTCAGGCAGCACCCACACCATCCAATTTGGTTTTGAGACAGGTTCTCTCTCTGGCCTGGAACTCACCAAGTAGGCTGGTCTAACTGCCCAAAGAGCCTGCCTGGCTCCACCTCACCAGTGTTATGGCTCAACACCCTCCCCCAAATAGTAAAAATATCCATAGAAATGCTTTAAGGAATTCTTGTCTAGTTCCAGCCTTAGTAGAAATCAGGAACATTATGAGTGGTGACATTGTGCGCTCTGAGGAAATCTGTGAGAATACTCAGACAGGACTTGGGAAAACTTTCAACACCTCTGTTCTAAGAATTATTTTTTTAAGTATGATGCTATATACAAGGACACATATGGTCTTTGCAACCTTGCAATGCATAATAGTGATAATTTTCCTAATGTGCTTGTTCATCTGAAATGACTCCAGTGACTGGCACAGCCTTTCAAAGGGCAAAGTCACCCATTTGAAACCCCTTTGCCAGTGTCTTACTGTTGCCTTCACTGCAATCTTCTCCAATTCCTCTCAGATCTCCCTGGGGCCTGGCTGATGGAACAAACAGCCCGGGAGACGTGAATTGTGGCTTGAATAACATCTTTTTCTAAATACAAACCCTGCTGAGAAAAGAACTTACCATTCACCCAGCTAACAAGCACCTTCCCTGAAGTTGGCACACACACAGCCACTATCCCATTGTCTCCAGCAATTTGTACACATGAAGCAGGCCTCAGTGTCCAATGTCCTTCCAACTACCTCTAGGCCCTCCGAGGAGAAAATTGCAAAATGCTGCATTAGTCTTGCCTGTTTAGTTGAATAGGTGTTCTTTTCTTGTTCGTGCCTTGTCCCTCACTAGAATGCATGTTCCAGAAACCTCTTTGTCCTATTGTAGAAGTACCTACCATCAAATGTTCTTCCGGATATGGAAAAGAACTCTCTTCTTTGGACCTTTTCTCTGTGGCTTTTAATGTAATCCTCTCCTGCCACCGATGCTGGACAAACTTCTGAGTACTGCCCCCAGGTTTCCTTTTTCAGGTGATACCAGTCCCATCCTTTTCTCTAGGACATAATTTCCGAACCATTTTCCACCTTGACAATTTTCTTCTAGAAGATTCTCTGTTTGTCATTATTGCTATTTCATGTGTATAAAAGACTTTCTTAAAATTAAGCTTGATTTTGAGATAATTGTATATTCATATGTAAATATTGGAAGTCACATGGAGCTACCTAGTATTCATTCGACCCCATCTTCCCCAATAACACTGTCTTTTACACTAGTAGTTAGTAGTGCATAATCCCAACCAGGATATTGACATTGCTGTGATGAAGATAGAAAGCAGCTCCATCACAAGGATGTATCCTGTTTTCCTTTGACAGCCACAACCATCTCAGACCTCACCATCCCCGACTACTAACCACTGGGAACCACTAATCTGTTCTCCATTTCTGTAAGTTTGTCATTTCAAGAGTGTTATATAAGTTAACCATGATAATGCATACTTTCCAGCCCTTGGGAGGTAGAGCCAAGGAGTTCAAGAGTTTGTGATTATCCTGCAAGCATAGTTTGACTTTGCAGCCAACCTGGGCTACATAAGATCCTGTCTTTAAAAATGTTATTTAAGAGGAAGCATACAGTTTTTGGATTATTTTCCAATCACCATAATTACCTTGGAATTCAAATAAGTTGTTGCATGACTCAGTATTTCTTTGGATAGTATACTTGTACCACTGGTTCTTCAAGCCAGATTCCATTTGAAGGATATATGAATTGTTTCTAGCTTGGAACTATTATGAAGAAAGCTTCTAGGAATATCCATACACAGATTCTGTGAGCATGAGCTTTAATTTTTCTGAGATAAATGTACAGAAGTACAAATTCCAAGTCATAGATATGTCTCTCTCTCTCTCTCTCTCTCTCTCTCTCTCTCTCTCTCTCTCTCTCTCTCTGTGTGTGTGTGTGTGTGTGTGTATTGTTTTAATCCTTGCAAAGCTGTCTCTTGAGAGGCTATCCCACTTTACAGTTGCACTTACAACATGTGCATGATCTAGTTTGTCACAGTCCCACCAGCATTTATAGTATTCTCATGTTGTTATAGCCATTCTGATAAATCTATGGTGATACTTCATTGTGTTTTTTCTTTCTTTTGTTATCTATAGTTTTACAAATTCTAATTAAAATCTAATTACATCTCTTTCTTATTATTCCCTTCAATCTTTCCCACGCCACAACTCCCTCTCAAGTTGATATCCTTTTTCTTTTATTATTATTGTTATATACATATATTTGTGTAAATATGTAAATACAACCTGCTGAGTCTGTTTAGAATTGCTTAACAGTATATGATTTTAGGCCTGACCATTTTGTATTAGGGGAACATCCTTGGGAAAGACTAATTCTCCCTCTTTCAGCAGTCAGTATTTGACTGTAGTTCTTTGTCTAGTGATAGGACCCTTGGGGGATTTCACCCTCCAATGGTAGCAGGCCTATTAGCATTACCATTGTTCAGGTTCTGTTTAGGCAGCCATACCATTGAGGTACTATGGATGTAGCTTCCCTGTTATTTTGAGAAGATATAATCTCACAGCTGACTTCCTGGTCCTCTGGCTCTTACAATATTTTGCCTTCTCTTCCACAATGTTCACTGAGCTGCAGGAGCTGTGTTGTAGATGTATCTGTTGGGTCAGGCAACCCAGGATCAGTGGATCTCTGCATTTTTGGTAATGGTCTCTGAGATGAGAGATATCTTGTTGCAGTTTTGATTTACATTTTCCCAATGGCTAAGGATGCTGAGTATCTTTTTTTGTACATACTTACCACCAAATGTACCTTCTTTGGTGAACTATCTGTTCCAATGTGGGACCATTTTCTAATTGGACTGCATTTTACTTTTTGAGTTTTGGGTGTTCTTTATATATTCAAGATCCTAATCCTTGGATGAATGTTTAATTGGCAAATCTTTTCTCAAGATTTATAGTTTGTCTTTTCATCCTCTGATTGGGTCTATCATAGAGCTAGAGTTTTGAATCTTGATTAGGAACTGCTTTTTTTTTTTTATACAGTGGTCTCCTCTGAAATGGAAACATTCCATCTCCCAGGGAACTTCCTTAAGAAGGTAAACAACTCAAAATAGCTTCAGGAACTCCCTGAAACTGACCAGATTGTCTAGGTCTCTCCCTCTCAAGAGTAAACAATAAAGGTGCTCAGAACCACCCTCAGAGGAGAAAAGCTGTAAAGAAGGGTGTGAGGTAAGATTATCAGTCTGCAAGAACCAGAAACCAGGCAAGCTGTCTGGAAGAGGTTTAAGGTCACTTGGAAAGCACATTCTCCAACCTGCTAAGCTGACTGTCGGCTGTGCAGTATATGCCAGCTTCCCAGATTTTGTCACCCATGCTGGGGTGGGCTTTGGTGCTCTAGCTGTCTTTGAATCATTTCTTCCCCTGGAAGTAACAACCCCTTACCTGCATTTCTGTCAGTAGAGTGCTCACCAGTTCACCAAGTTGGACTGTGGTGGTACCTGCTCCTTAGTCTGCTGTGTGCCCTCTGTCTAAAGGAACAGACCCTTTGTATTGTGTCTCCCCAGGAAAAGCTTTGTCACACAGCAAGGCCCAATTTGTTGACTTTTTTTCTGATAATGGATAGCATTTTTTTCCAAATTAAATACATTGTACCTATCCCCTCAGACCTGAAAGTTTTCTCTTTTTCCCCAAAAACGTTTTATAGGCTTTCATTTTACATTTGAGCCCATGATTCATTGGAGATAATTTTTGTGTAAGGTATGAGGTTTAGGCTGAAGTTAATTTTTATGCCTATGTATGTTCAGTTGCTAAAGTGCCATTTGACAAATAATAAGCTATCCTTCCTCTATTATGTTGCTTCCATCCTTTGGCCAAATATCAGTTGTACATATACCTGTGCATAGATCTTCTTCCCCCACTCTTATTTATTGGTGTGTGTGTGTGTGTGTGTGTGTGTGTGTGTGCCACTCCATAAGAACACATAGTGTCCATTACATGTTTTTGTCCATCTTTGTACCCAACCTATAGCTATTAATATCTGACTAAGACTCCCGTGTTTGTCTTTTCTGAGATTGTTTTAGCTCTATTAGGACCTGTGTTTTCCCATTTCAAATTTTGAGTAGATTTGACTATCTACGATTTTGAAAGGAACTATAGTAAACCTGTAGGTCAGTTGGGAGAGAGGTGGCATATCTGTTGTGTTGGCTGAATCTTCTGATGTGGGAACATAGCACATCACTTCATTTACATAGAACTTATTGGCATTCTTTCATTAGAACTTCCTAATTTTCAGTATGCAGATCCTCTCTAAAAGTCTTTAAGTGAACCGTAGCTGGTATACACCTTAGTCTTTAACTTCAGCCCCACATGTTCATTGCTAATATATAAGAATGCAGCTTTGTGTTGCATGGCCTTGCTGAGCTCAGTTATTAATATAGGAGTATTTTGTTTTGTTGGAATGTTTTCTGCAGACTATCATATAATCTGCAAATAGGGACAATTTCATTTTCTCTTTTCGATCTGCATTGTTTTTAGCTTTTATTGCCTTGTTACTGTATCTAAACTTGAAATAGTATGCTAGAAAGGAGTAATGACACCAAGCACCCTTACCTCATTCCAGATATTAGGGAAAGAATTCGAGTCTTTAACTCTGAGTGTGGTCTTAGCTATTTTGTTTTGATTTTTGTGTAGATAGTACTTCTTGAGTTGAGGAAGTTACCTTCTAGCCTCCATTTTATTTATCATGCTGGATGATTGGATTGGTTTATACATCAATTGATATAATGATATGAATTTTCCTCTTTAGACTGTCCATACTATTTCATTTTGATTTATTCCACTAGAGACCTAATCAGTGTATATTATACAAGATAATGATGTTTATTGTGGCATCTTTGTGCATGTACATAGTGTACTCTGATCATAGTCATTTCCCCATTACCCTCTTTGGCACACTCTCTAGTACTTTCTAATGCTATTTTTGATATTAAAATATAATCACATCATTTTTTCCTTTTCTTTTCTTTCCAACAGTTCCTCTGTGTACCCTTCCCCATGCTCTCAAATTCATGCCCCCACCCTCTCTCTGTGAGTGTGTATGTGTGTGTGTGTGTTCCTAAACCTGCTCAGTCTGTATAATTGTGTGTGTGTGTGTGTGTGTGTGTGTGTGTCTGTGTGTCTGTGTGTCTGTGTGTGTGTGTTTTCAGGGATGACCATTTGGTACCAAATAGCCAACTAAAAGGGTTCATCTCTGGGGAAACAGTACTTCTGCTCTCAGCCATCCTTAGTTGCCTGTAGTTTTGTTTCTAGGGTTAGGGCCCTGTAAGATTTCCCCCTTCCACAATAGCATGTCTGTTGGTGTCTTCCTTGTTCCTGTCTTGTTCAGACAGTCATGTTGTTGAGACTTCATGGGTGTCCCTGCAGTTCTAGGAAACATAATCTCACAGCATACATCCTGCTCCTCTGGCCCTTATACTCTTTCCACCAACACCCCCTTCTGAAAAGTTCCCTGGAATTGTATCATAGATGGTTCAACTGGGGGTGAGAAATACATGGACACTTGTTATCTCCATTTTGATTGGTTGCAGTTTTCTATATTGGTCTCTGTCTATTGCAAACTAGTTTCCTTATTGAAGGATGAGAACTACATTTATTTGGTTAGACCATGGCACAGGATGTGCCTCGAATATTTTCCTTTAAAGATTTGTTTCTCTCTGTGTAAAGGTTTTTATGTTTGTATTTTGCCTGCATATATGCCTGTATATCATGTGCATGAATCATGTACACAGAGGCCACAGGAAGGTGTTGGATGCCTGGGAACAGAGTTACAGGCAGTTGTGAGCTGCCATATGGAAATCAAACCCAGTTCTCTGAAAGAACATCAAGTGCTCTTAATCTCTAAGCCATCTTTCCAGACTCAAATTTATATATTTAATATGTATTATTAAATATATATTAATATTAAATAATATTAATTAATAACATTTAATTAATATTAAATATAAATAGATGTGTATGTATTAAATATATATTAAATATGTATATATTTACTATGTATCCCTTCATGTACATATGTGCACTGCGTATGCGCCTGGTTTCCACAGAGGCCAGTAAGAGACATCAGATCCCCTACAACTGGAGTTATAGATGGTTGTTAGCTGCCACATGGGCACTAGGAATCAAACTCAAGTCCTCTGATAGAGCAGCAAATGTTCTTAACCTCCAAGTCTTGTCTCCTGCCCTGCCTTTCAGCTATAGATCCAGTCTTACATACTCTGAATAAATCCTGCTTGGTTGTGTTTTATGGATATTTTTATATATGGCTGATATTTACTTACTAACAATTTATCAAGAGATTCTATATCTAGGTTCATGAGAAATATAGATCTGTAGTTTTAATTTTTTGTACTGTCTTTGCCTTGTTTGGGTATTAGGTAATACTCATTTCATGAAGTGGCTTAGAAAGTATTCAAATTTGATGTGATATTGGTGTTACTTCTGGATTTGGTAGAAATCTCCAGTGAGCCCATTTCAACCCAGATATCTCTTTTTCGGGGTCTTTTGATTTCAAGTTTAATTTTCTACCAAGAACTATATGGGTTGCTTAATTTATTCTGGTTGAGTTTACTAGTTTGTGGTTTTCAAAGGTTGGGATCAGTTTCTCTAAGACATTGAATTTATAATAATGAAAGTTCCTATCTTTCATCCTTTTGATGGTTCTGTAGTGATGCTGTTCTGCTCTTGATCTGTTGCTTTATGCCTTCTGTACTATTTTATCCATATAAATATTCAAGTCTACTGATGAGAACACCAAAGGTTATTTTTCATTTGTTTTCCTGTTTTGGTTTCTAGCCATTTGATTCTCACTCATAGTCTCCATCTCTGCTGAAATGACCTATCTTGCACAATGCCTACTTATCCCATAAGAGCTGTATGACTTTTTGTTTAGCTTCATTTCTCTTGAGATAGGATCTTATAAAGCCCAGGCTGGACTCAAACTCACCAGGTAGCTGAGGTTGGCCTTTACCTCTCAATTTATTGGATTATGGATGTGCTCAGCTTTTAAATATTTACTTTTTGTCTTTGGAGGTGCTGGAGATTGAATCCAAGGCCTTTAGGTGATAAGCAAGGGTTTTACCACTGAACTGCATCCTCAGCCTTCCACAAAGAGCTTTCAATGTAGTAACCATAGTAACCAAAGTCACATTTCTGATACTTCCAATAATGTGCTATTTCTAAGTCTGACACTGATCATTGCTTTGTCTCCTCTGACTGCTTTTACTTACCTAGTAGCATGCCATGTAAGTTTTGTTGAAAGTTGGATAAGTCATATAGGAAGAGAGAACAAAATAAATAAATCTTTAGGGTAGATTTGGTGTTAATCCTTCCAGAAGAAGGGCTGTGTGGATGGCTACTACTTATTTTCCTATGGCTATCAGAAATCTCAATTCCTGTAGGACTCCTCCCCTCTTCTCCCTGTTTGCCTGTGTGTTGGCTCTCTATCCTATTTTGGTTTTAGACAAGGTTTCTCACTGGCTGATGTGAGAAACCATCACCAGTTGGCAAGAGTCACTGGTCAACAAGTCCTTGGAATTCTTGGGCTCCCCAGCACTGGGATCACAGCACATACCATTATGCCCAGCTTTTTAGTGGGTGCTGAGGATCTGCAATCATGTCCTTGTGCCTAAACAGTAAGCCTTGTACCCTATGAACCATCATTTTAGCCCCTCTTTCATGACTTTTTTTTTTTTTTTGCCCTTCTCTCAGATTTGGGTGTACCCTTTCTGCTGTTTTCCAGGTAAAAATCTCTTGAGTTCTTCTGTCTTCCTGCAGACTAGTCAGCAAGGTGGTAGAGTACTGGGCTTGGTTCTCTAATATTTTCAGAGTGTACAGTGGGCTTGAGTCTTAGGAGTCAAGCTTTCCCACGTGCTTTTATCCTTTCTCGCTATAGATTCCTCCATCTTAGCATCAATGAGTATTCACTAGTGTTTCACTCTGTAAACTTGAAGCCCTTATCCCTGCAGATTATAAAATACTTTCACAGAAAATGGCGGTGGCTGAGTGAGTTCTCTTTAGTTCCGCTGCAGCAGTATTTCATCGAAGTCCTCACCCCAGGCCCCTCCTCTGCCTCTTGCTCCTTAAGGAAGCAGGGTCTGAATAGATTTCTCAGTGGTTCCTGAGCCAGCACCATGAACTTTCTGTGGCTTCCACCAGTCCTCCTATGGCTCCAGGTGAGGCTTCTGCAGGAAAGTCCCTGAAGGTGGAAGCCCTCTCCCATCCACTGCCCTCAGGAGTGGCACACTGTGAGTCAAGCCACACTCAGGCACTGCAACAGGTCATATTTTCTAGCTTAGTTTTTCTACATACTTCTAGTGGTTCTCAATCTTCCTAATGCTGCAACCTTTAGTACAGTTCCTCATGTTGTGGTGACTCTCAACCATAAAATTATTTTGTTGCTACTTCAGAACTGCAATTTGGTTATGAGTTGTAATGTAAATATCTGATTTGCAGGATATCTCATGTTAAAGGGTCGTTTGACAACCCCCCTGCCCCCAGGTTAAGAACTGCTGTCCTAAAGCATCTGAAGCAAATGCTTGGGCCCTGTTCTGTGGACTTAGGTGTCATGTTTTCATCCCTACAATGATTTACTTATTTATTTGCCTGTCCCCAACCCCCACTTGACCCTGAACTTCTTGACAGAAGGCACTACTTCACCACGTTGTTCTCACTGACCATCATTGTGCCTAGTTTGTCATAACCACCCTCTACATGTTCAACAAAAGACTGTTTCATTTTCTGCTATATCTATAGAGAGACTCTTATACAGCTATTACAGTTCCCCAAAAAATCATGGCCAAGGACTAGAAAATAAAACTGCATATTCAGAACCTCAAATTTGAGAGTCCAAAATAAAGGAAATTTCTAAATGAGGCTGCATTCAACTTTCTCTGTGTATTTTGTTATCTTCCACTTTGGGTACACTATTACCTTCATAGCTAGACAATAAAAGGCTATTTAAAAACCTCAATGTCTGTGTTCTATGTTTAAACCTCCTGTAGTAGTCATTGCCTGGGTCTCTAACCCTTTTTAAAAGATGGAAATTCAGTTGAAAGGCCAACAGCAAGTGAAGCACCACTATCACCACAAAATGTAACCCTTCTCACTTCTAACCTGTTTGGCCTAACCTCCAGACCTGATGCTCCCTGTGAGACTTCTCCCCCTTTAGCCACATGCTTTTCCTCATGCCAGATTCACCTTTGCTGAGGAAATTACTCCAAGAACAAGCAAGAGGAATTTCAAAGTGTTCTCTGGGATCAAGGCAGGGAGAAGGGTGGGCATTTCTCATACAAATTGTTGTCCTTGAACATTCAATGGCAGAACTAACTACAGCTTCAGCCAATCCTTGCTTTTCTCAGACAGTATAATTGTGAAGCTTGTGGTAAAAATCCTGTTCCTTTTTTTCTAAGGCATCTCTATTTTTTTCTTTGAAGGATAACCTAAAATATATCATTTTCTTGTGTCTTCTGTGTTTGGTTTCAAGATGGTTCATCAGCTAAATAGGCTTAAAAATTGGTAGACTCAAGATTTATTTTTTAATAGAAATAATGAAACCTTGCATTTCTAAGTCACCTTCCCATCAAACACCAAAGCTTGCTAACATACCTCATTTTTGAAGAACTAGGTACAGTCTGTATAGGGGCAGGTAAGATGAAGATGCATTGAAGACTTTGTATCTGTATAATTTAAACTTGTTTCCATTTAAACAGAATGGCCCCATTGAGGTCAACATGTGCCCTGCTCTAAGTTACTCTGTATTGCATAAAACTGGTTTTTCAGGCTGTGCCTTGCCCTGTGAGACTACACTCTGATGGTAGAAGATGACTGGGCACCTGAAGGGAATATTTAAACAGCACCATCTGTCTGGTATCACCCACATAGCAGAGACTGATAAATAAATGACTTACTCCTGCCTGGGAGTATAAAAGGTGCCACCCTTTAATTTATTCAGGATGAATTGAGACTGCAGGGGCACATGAATATATTAAAATCATATCAGGGAAACCAGGCTCAAGAAATTATGAGACACACTAGACCAAGGGGGGAAATGTAACTCCATATAAAGAGGTGGTCATCTAGTACTTCAGAGGTGATGGTCTCCCCCAAACTTGTCACCTGACCGTCACATAGTGTACGTATTAAGGACCCACAGAGAGAACCCTCAACCTTCACAGGGGCTTCAGCTGGGCCCCAGTCTTTGCTGTTGACACAGCCTAACCCAGCTGCCATGTTCCCATCCTCTGTTTGCCCATCTGGATATGTTGTTGGTCCATCTGCCCAGTCCTTTGTCTTAACCTGTTCCTGCTCTTACATCTCTGTATCTGGACTCAACTGTGCAATTTCATTCTCAAACGTGTGACCAGCAATGGTCTCTTAAGAGAGACTTTATACCTCTATGAGCCTCTCTTAACCCTTTACTACCATTCTGTAACCTACATATTTAATTATATTGATATCTATATGTAATGGGTGACCTGAGAGTTAATAATTAAGACTGGACTGTAAGAACTTGTGTTCACCTAGGTCAGGATTATCAAGGAAATTGAAGGTAGCTAGTAAATTGCTGTCACTGAAACCACTGTACCTTGTGAAGTTATTTGATAAACTCTGGAACTGTGGAAAAAGGGTGCTGGAAAAACCTCTCATCAAAAACTAGATAACAACCAAATTTACATTGTTCTATGGTGTGATTGAAATACTCCTCACTGGGCATGGTCACTTACAGCCTTGATCCCAGAGTATTTGGGAGCCAAGGCAGAAGAACTACTGTTGCAAATTTGAGGGAGATCTTGCCTTAAAGAAAAATAAATAAATAAATAAATAAATAAATAAATACCCTTTGCAGTGAATTCCAAATTTACAAGTGAATGCATACAGCCATGGCTGTTAACAAGGATGGTCTGTCCTCATGGCCACTGCAATTTCATATCAAGTAAAAGACACAAATAAAAACCTTTCCTGGGAACTGAACCTTCTCCATGGATGGTTGTCCACTCCAGGAGCCACTTCAAATCCATGGCTTGAAAACAGAGCCTTGTGAGCCAGGGAGAGAACTCAGGCATGGTAGGTAAGCGAGGCTCATCTCCTCCAGTGACTTGCTCTTCCTTAACAGTCCTTATATGACTGACATTTATTTCTGGATGAGAAAGAGGTTTCTTTGCCTAGGCCCTGCCCAGCTAGGGCATCATCTCTGTCATTCTGCCAAGTCCTGAACACCCAACTTTCTCGTCGTCAGATGCTACAATCAGCCATGCGGAACACCCTGTCACTCATAAATGTGTTGTTTTGTTCCAGTTCTCATCTGTACAGAAGCAAAGGGAAATGCTTTCATTAAGCCCTCTTAGTGCAGAAACATCTTGACATTAGTTGGTACAAAAATAACTAAAGGACTAAAACCTAATCTGATGCAAAAAAAAAAAAAAAAAGACTATGATGACCTCAGGTTATAATATAAAAGTCTTTATGGAAACTGGGTGTTATTTTTATACGAACCATGACAGTAAATTATACACCCTGCAGCTGATCATAAAGGAGCTGCTTGTGAAAGGAAATAAAACCGCACCATTACTAACCACAGACACATGTGATGATAGATACAGGATGTTCTTATTAAAGAAAATGGATCGTGTACTTGAATGTGCCTTGGGGGCTGTGTACGAATAAAAATGGCTTTACACAATTATTCCAATAATGATATTTAATGGTTTTTACACTAAAAAAAGGATTTATACCTAACTAGCATTTTATGCTTTGATAGGAATGTAAAATTGAACAATTTTAAAAAATGGAATTCACAGGCACAGATTTTAATGGATTACTTCCTGTCATCTAAGGACATTTCTGTCAGAGTAATGGAATTGTGTAAAATAGAGAAAAGGGGTTTGTGTTCCAAGAGATCGTTCCTCTTGGACTACAACACCTTTGAACAAAAATATTTTCACAAAATTTCATTTTAATTCATCTTCTTTTACAAAGCACATTACACAAGATTTTCCTAAATACAACTTTAGAAAATGAAGGAAAAAAAATCTTCACAGATTCCTGGCTGAGTCCATGCTGAATGCAAAGGAATTTTAATTTTTAAAAAGTGGACAGGGTATTTCCAAACTTTTCAATATTCTTGATGGGTCCATTTGGTAAAGAGTAAAGATGATGGCTGTTTGGGCATTGGCTCATCCAGTTCTGTGCTATAGAAGCTTCTTGCTGGTTAGCCCAAGGAATAGTAAGGAAGCTGGATATACCAGCTTATTTCTCTATAATCACTTTCTCTCTGTCACTCTCTCTGTGTGTCTCAGTCTCTCCATTTATACATATCCCTCCCCATCTCTCTAACCCTAATGTCTCTCTTAGGGGAAGATATCAGTTCTCTATGTTCCCTGTTACCAGTGCCCACTGAGGATGCTCAAATCTCTCAATTTCACTGTTAATGATCTCACTCTATATAAACGTCCTACATCATCATTAGGGATTTTCTTGATAAATAAATGAGAAATTAAGACATCAAGAATCCAATCCTCACTGTTGTAATATGTGGTAGGAAAAGTCCGAAGGGTTCAAGTGTGATACAGAAAGGTTTATGCACAGTGAAGGGGAGCAGGAATGTTTTACATTGCTCATGGAAACCTTGTACTCCTGCCCCAAGCACACTGAGACCATGGCTGCTAAAAGGCAAATATCTTCATATATCAGAATGAAGAATAATTTCTTTATACATTCCTTCCTTTAAGTATGTCCCCACCCCTAAAGGTTAGGGCATTAGGCCTCTGTAAATCCTTGGAAAGAAGCAACAGCCTCAAGCAGAAAGGACAAGTTTGCAAGTGAGAACAAGGCATGGGGATGGAGACAGGAAGAAAAAGGAAGAGACATTTATTAGTTATATTTTCAGTGATGAATCATGGGAAGTTTTTGCATCATTCCTTCAGTGTCATTAATTCTCATTCTTTGTGGTAGTGAAAACCTATTAATGTTTAGTAGTTTCACTATAAAATGCAGGAAATAGACAAAGCAGCGGTTTAGAAACACATCACACATATTTGGGGGATCATTAAGGGACCACCCCTCCACCTCTACCCCATCAACAATCTTGCAGTACAGAATGCCCCGCCCCCATTTTCAGCTAAAGATGAGAAAACAGTTACATAGTCTAAGGCTGAACTGTTCATGTACTATAAAGAGAAAGCAGACAAGCAAACATCAGTTTCATTGGTAAAGAAAAAGCAATTCCATAAGTGCAGAAAGATCCAATAGCTACATTTCCACAAGACCCTCCTCCCATTCTCCTAGATCTGAGGAGGGGGTTACAAGTGAGCAAGGCAAACAACACTGTGAATACAATTTAAACAATAACACACACACACGAACATACACACGCACACACATACGCACACGCACAACCCAGTGCAGGAAATAATCCAATTCCCCCCCAGTTTTCACTTGCATTTTATTTTTATTTATTTTTGCTTTAATAATGCATATTCTGTTCACGCAATAGGTGTAAAAGGCAGGAAGCAGGGGTTTAACTTGGCTGATGATAAAACAATCAAGCTGGAATGACATTTCTAGTTTCGTGAACAACCTCAAAGCAGGAGAAACTGAAAAGTCACAGCTGGTACCAAAGAGCAGGCCAGACTTCTCAACTGTTTTCTCTTAGGACCTTTGGCTAGGGTGAGAGAAGCTGTGAAGACAGCGGCCTCTAGTGGACAGGGAGAAGTGGCTGATTTTTATTTATTTGGAATCATGGTAGCTGCATCACAAAAGCTCCAATCAAGAGGGTGGTAGAAAGAAGGCACAGATCATTGCAAATACCAGATTTTTTTCTTTCTCTTTTTGTAAATATACCATCATATATATAAGCTAAAATTTCTCTTATAGTGGTGGGGGTCGGCTGGCAGGGAAAGGGACAGGTTGGACCTCAAATTGCATATGTAATAGAATCCTAATGGGGAATACAAAGCCAGGCGGCATTTGTTCCATCTGCAGCAAGTGAGCGAGACACTTGCTTCTGACTAGGTTAGCACAAACACTAGGGGCATCTGTGACAAAACACTATTTTAAAAAAAACCATAAAATTATAAAGCCTATAAATGAATAATCTGAAATTACATTTTGTTAATGGAAAATATCATCAAAATAGTACTACTATGGACTAAACTGCCTGAGTTTTCGTTTCACGGGAGATCTCAAGGTAGAAAAGCCTTTAGCACAATTGGCTATATATCACAAGCACTGCCAGATCCAGGACAACACCATGGGGAAGAGTCTCCTCTTGGGTGGAATTTGTGTTGTGCTATTAAGACTTTTGTGCTAAACGTTCAAACAGGGACATGGTGAATCAAACCTTTAATTTTTTGGCACAAGATGATTTTGACTGGAGCAGAATGTCTGAGTCTTGGACTCAGGGTGAATAATGTGATGTTCTTAATTATCAAGTATTCATTTTGATTGAAGAGCTTTCTTTATGTCGTTCACTTCCATCTATACAGAGGGGGGAAAAAGCAGCAAACACAGACATTATGAAATGGCTGCATTTAGAGAAGCTGAAAGATAATAGACCTTTACCAATGCAAAGAAAAGACTCAAGTTGACAATTTGAGTGGTGAAACTGGCCAAAACGACATCTGAATGAAGAATTGATAACAATGCCCCAAACAAAATAAACCTAAAAACAGGCACACAGGTACCCTGACAAATGGTGTGCCTAGTCATTCCCACATTCCTAGGATCCAAAGTTTATCAGAAGCAGCAATGATTCCTTGCCAGAGGGCAGGGCAGGCAAATAGAACCATCTGAGGGTGATAAAAGGCAGCTTTGGGTGACCCCAAAAGGTAGGTGTCCACAGTCCCACCAGGATGTTGAAACATTCCTATCCTCTTTTTAAGTAGGTTGGGTCCAAACTGAATAGACAGTAAGAGTCAGTCTTCAGTCATTTGGAATGGTCCCCCACAAGATCTCCATCAGTGGCTAGAAGTGGGGACAGAGCTTAGATGCCTTAGAAGGAGCAACAAGGCCATTGGGAAAAAGTAAAAAGTTGAAATGAAACACCAATGTGTGGAACTCAGCACCTAGCAACAAAGTCTCCTGCATGCCATATCCTCTGGTACTTAATATGGATGAGGCATCCTATATCATCATCCTATAAACCAACTGGAGGGAATGCTTTACAGTGGATGTGTTTGAAACAAATAAAGCCGAACTAAGTATGTTGATTCATCTCTTCCTTCCCCCAAGACCTTTTGGGACTCAGGTAAGGACAGAATATAAAGATTCTGAGACATTCTTGTGGCAGCAATCATTTTTTTTTCTGTTTTCCCTCTTTTCAAACAGGATCTCACTTGGTAGCTCAGGCTGCTATGCAAATCTCTTGATAGCCCAGGTTTGTCTGGATCCTGTGGTCCTCCTTCCTCAACCTGCCCAGGGCTGGGATTAAAAAGCATGAGGCACCATGCCCAACAGCAATCATTTCTTTTCAACCCAAAGCCCTGACTTTGCCTCCATTCCCAACTCAACCCAGGCCTCATGGACCTGAGGGACTTACCTGCAATCGGAGCCGGATCTTTTTCTCTTCATCCAATTCTGACAGTAACTGCTTAATCTCACGTCTGAAAAGCAAATGCCAATGGAATCAAATCAAAGCCCAGAGTTTCCCAATGAGAGATAAGAAAGTCTAGTATCAATATGAAATCCATCTGACCTTTTTCCAAAGAAAGTATGGACCAAACATAATTTCTTTCCTTCCCCCTCCCCCCTCCCCTCTCTCTCTCCCACCCTCTCTCTGCATGCATGATGACATTCTACATTGTGTGAAGGTCAGAGAACAACTTTAGTAGAGCTGGTTCTCTTTCCACCGTTACGGGTTCCCAGGATTAAACTCAGGTCATCCCTGCTTTGCATTGTTGGGTGGTGTGCTGGCTAATTAAGTTTTTGTCACTTTGATACAAGCCAGAGTAATGTGCAAAGAACTTCAATTGAGAAAATGCCTCCATTAGATTGGCCTGTAGGCAAAGTCTGTGGAGTGTTTCTGATTAATGTTTGATGTGGGAGGACTCGCATGATGCTACCCCTGTCAGGTGGCTCCTTTGTTATATAACAGGCTGAGCAAGTCATGGGGAGCAAGCCAGTAAGCAACAGTCCATATAAGGAACATTCCTTAGTTCCTGACTCCAAGTTCCTGCCTTGGTTTCTGTTGATGATAGTCTGAAACCGAAAACCCAAACAAACCTTTTTTTTTTTTTTTTTTAAAGTTAGATCTTGTCATGGTCTTTATTACAGCAAGAGAAAGCTATCTAAAATAGGTGGTGGCAAGCCCCTTTACCCACTGAACCATCTCATCACACCCAAACACACTTTCTTTGCACTACTACTTTTTAAGAGTTATTTGGGAAGGAGTCACCAAAATATGTAGCCTTCAAATGTCAGGTCTGGAGATGACTTCAGTATGATCGCCTAGGTTAAATTCTTCCAATCAGAGAAGATAGGAAAACTAAGGCACAGAGTGGGGCCTGATTTCCCCAATAACTAGAGCCAAAGCACTGAAGCTCATATTCTGTCATCTTTCCTCCAACTTCTTTTTTCATAACAGGACCACTGGGTTCTTATAGAAAGTTTTCATTGTAGACAATTTTTGTGTTTTTTTCATGTTCCTGTGTATGTGCAAGTCCTTGTGTGTACATTTTCATGTAGAGGCCACAGGTTGATATCAAGTGTCATTCTCAATTTCTTTCTACCTTATTGTTTGAGACATGTTCTCACTGAACCTGATGCTTGCTGATTGAGGTAGACTGGCTAGCCAGTGAAGACCCTAGATTCTCATTTCTGCCTCCACAATACTGGGATTACAGATGCTTTATATGTGGGTGCTTGAGATTTGAACTCAGGTCTTCATGTTTGTGGAGTAAGCACTTTCTTACTGAGGCATCTCCCTAGAACCATTGCAGAAATTTTTACCACTCTCTATATACTTCATTTTTATACAGAACTTAAGTTAAAACAGGTCCCTGGTATGTTTTCAGTAATTCTCACAAAATCTTACAGACTGACTTTATCTTAAGCTTGACTAATTTAACCTTAAGCACATGAATTAACAATATAGAAATGAAGTCTGAAAGAAGATTAACATAGGACCTACAGCCTAATGCATTTTCAAACTTGAAATAATAAAGTTGAATGAAGCTACTTATTCTGAAAAGCTGGGACTCTGTTCTTTGGACTGGTCTAAGATCTGTATTTCTTTTGTTTGGAGGTATTAGACGTGTAAATTTGTGAAATGAAACAACAACAACAACAACAAAAAAGAGATGAATCCAGTGATGGTCCCCTATACTTGAGACTGTCCTAGCACTGCTGTCAACACTGGTTATCTAATATAAACTAGCAGTGGTTCATTAGTATAGTCATTTAAGCTCGCCTTACACATCCATATCTGTGTGGCTACCACTTAGGGCTTAGGAAAGCCATCAACAGTGAGGTCCTAAACCAGCACCCAACCCCCAGGAAAAGTTGGTAGGCATGGCCTTAAGTGGGCCATGGTTTAGGAAGAGGAAGTCAGTTGGGGAAGATGGTGTAAAGAAAGCCACTATGTCTTGAGCTAGTGAATACAGGCATCTGTCTACAAGGAAAAAAGGGAGATAGGGTAGTTGGGGGGGAAATTCAAGGCAGAGCAGGGAGGTGAGCCTGCCTCTGAAAGCAGGACACATTTGAGGAGGGTAGTTGGGACAGATATGGATTGAATACTACAGGGAAAGTGACACCGGGGAGAAGGTCGAAGACTGGAGGGAACTCACTGACTTTGGGCAGGATGGCCAGGCTAAGGAAGGCTATTGAGACTCAAGGATTTGAAGAGGTGATTAACATCCTGAGTTACTGATTAGATAAGATGTTGGCTGGGGAAGAAGTGTTGTGGCCAATTATAGGCTTTAAGGCACAGCTGCCTGTGGACTCAGAGACAAGGTCAGGCTATCAGAGTTGTGGGTAGCTTCCAGCCTGCTCCCCCTCCCATCAAGTATAAGGTTCCAAAGACCTGGATCCAGGCAAGTCAGGCCCTAATATGATCCTGTCCAGAAGGCTGGATGTCATGGAATCATGGAGTTACTGTCTTGACAAATGACATGTGCTCAACTGGATATAGATGTCCTTTGAGTACCCAAACCTATAGCTTTTAGAGCCACACAGGAACCAGGGATTTTAAGGAGTTTTGGGGAGCCTGGGTGGCCCAAGGAAACTCTTTCCAATGTCATCTCACCAGTTCTGCATATTTATGTGATGAATCTCTCCCAGTCAGGAAGCGATTTGAAGAAGCCAAATTTTACCCATTGTCTAGCCTCAGTGGAACAGAACCTGCTTAGACCTACACTGTTCAAAGATAGTTCCTTGGAACCGTTTTCCTAGAACACGTTAAAGAGTTCTGTGGTTACATGCATTTGCAAAACTGCATATGCTGTCTTCTCTATCCTCTCAATGTGAGGTGAAGACTTCAACAAGTCCTTCAGAAAACAAACTAACTCTATTTAACCCAATTGTTCCCTGAAGTGTCTGACCACAAAATACATGAGGGCCCTCTATCCTTGGAAGAGAGGCAAATGTCAGTCAATACCAGCCCCAGAACCCCTTCCCCAGGCTGCAGGATTTGGGCCACAGCTCTCACCATCAGCCCTTCTGAACCAAGGTGGCCAGGTGCCCAGGGAGACAACCCACCAGGCTGTTCAGTTGCTTATGAAACTGCCAAAGTTCCCTGCTCCTGGTCATTCTAGGTCATTTTTCAAAATGCCATGAAATGCTTCCCTGAGAAGTATCTCAAGATTCTTTCCAGAAAGAGCTCTCAGTTCATAGTCTCTGACCCTCAGTTTCTTTAAGTGCTGCCTACTGCTAATCCTTCTACCAGCTTTCTCACAGTAAACAGCATCCTAGGCAATCCTACGGTAAGATAATTTTTGTTCACAGGCTTTTCTTCTCATTCAAGTGCTTCCTGAGGAGAAGAGATGTGAAAGTATGTATGTGGGCATACATGAGGAAAGACCCAAGTCTCATGATGAGGACATCTTCCTGACAGCAAAATCTTGGGTTTAAAGATTCCCTACATCTTCATACGTTACAGCCCCTTGATGCAAGCCAGTTGTTTTATCTGTCATCTAAATTAAGAAGTTATATTTTTCCCCAACACTAGAGAAAAAGTTAGTGATATAGATGGTGCTAGAGAGGTGGCTCACGGGTTAAGAGTGCATATTGCTCTTCCAGAGGATTTGAGTTTTGTTTCTAGTAACCATGTTGGATGGCTCACAGCCACCTCTAACTCCAGTCCTAGGGGATTGTACACCTCTAGTCCCTCTGTGGTTCCTATGCACAATGCCTCCTCCCTGAAACACACATGTAATTGAAAGCAAAATCAAAAGACTTTGTGTATGTACTGGTATTGTTTTGGCTGTTGAATGTTCTCCAAGAGTTCACAGGTTAAAGGCCTGACCTCCAGCCTGTGGTGCTACTGGGAGGTTGTGGACTTTTAGATTATTAGGTATATAAGGAATATTATGATGCCTAACCCCTTGCTGCCACCTTTTTGCTTCCTAGCTACCATAAAGTAAGGAAGCTTCCCCCTTAACATGTTCCTTGCCATGATATGCTGCTTCAGCCTAAAAGCTCAATTTCCATGAACTGAAACCATGAACCGTCATACCCACTCCCTTTTCAATTTTGCTTTTATTTTGTATGTGTGTTTGTATGCATGCATATGTGTGTAGCACGTACATACTTGACGCGCAGCCCAGAAGAGGACATTAGATCCCTTGAAATTGGAGTCTCACACAATTGTGAGCTGCTATGTGGCTGCTGGAGAAATGAACCCCTAGTCCTCTGAAGGGAAGCAAGTGATCATAACCTCTGAGCTGTCTCTCTAGCTCGGAGCCTTCCCTTATTAAAAGCTGATTTTCTCAAAATTCTGCCACAGTGATGAAAAGCTGGTGAGGTAGCTAAGCAGGTGAAGATGCTTGTTGCTAAGCCTGATGACTTGGGTTCAATCTCTGAGACCTCACATTGTGGGAGGACAGAACCAACTCCTGAAAGCTATCCTCTGTCCTCTGTTCACTGGCCACACACATACATACACACACACACACACACACACACACACACACACACACACACGAATGCACACAAGTGCATACACACATATACTAACTAAATGTAATTGGGAAAGTTTTTAAGAAGCTGATTAACATAGAAATAATATGCATTCTATAGATTTTTATTTTCTTTTTTAGCAGTCTGCTGAGATTGTCCTTGCAACTTGACTCATCACTGTATATCTCTGTGCTCTTTGGCACACCGTAAGCTGAAAACACACACACACACACACACACACACACCCCTGGCTTGGGTGGCATGGATGCCTTGTTATCAGACACCTGTCAAAGGGGAAGGTGGAGAGGCTTCAGAGCCAGGAATCTATGCAGTCCATCCCCACTTCCATCACTTCTGCCACTATCAATGGAAAGGCCAAGCCCACCGTCTGGGCAGAATGAGATCCAAGCTTTCAGAACCAGGCCATTGTTACCCAATGGCGAGCCACCTAGAAAGAGCTGTGAAGTGTCCCAGGCACTCACTTCTGCTGGTCCTTCATGGTCTCAATGATGGTCCTCAGCTCACGAACTTGCATCTTAAGCTCCTCGATAGCAGCCTGGCTGCTCACTGCAGACTCCATCTTTGGCTTTCCTTCTGTGCTGAACAGAGATGGAGAACTGGCTCGTTGTCCAGCTATTCCCAAAGAAGATGACATGGGGGAAGATGCCACCGAAGAGAGAGAGGCTGGCCCACTGCTGGCAGCTGCCATGGTCCCTGGCCTGGGTGGCAGGGATCCCTTGTTATCAGACACCTGTGAAAAGGGAGGTGGAGAGGCTTCAGAGCCAGGAATCTGTGGAGGGATTGCCTCCCTGTCCTGGTAAGTCAAACCTTCCATTTATACCCAACCTCACACCTGTCTCTATACCCTCTAATCATTTATTCCCTTATTTATAAGCCATCTGTGGCCAATTTGGTCCAGACAGACCACACTGCCCAAGGGCTACCTGCATATATTTTAAATTTCATCTTCCTTCTAGACAAGATAGTCCCAGATTGGTTTATATACACAAAGATGCAAAACTGCTTACCAGTCCTTAAAAATCCAGAAATAAGCAAGACATTTGCATGGTACTTAGGACCTTAGAACTCACTGGGGGCACTGGCAGACAGACAAGCAATACACTGCAGCACAGGAGGAAGACTGCACAAGAGGGAGGAAGCACAGAGAGCCCCAGAAACACATCTAAGCATCCACATTCCAGGATGGAAGAAGCAAGCAGCCAATGGTTCCCTCTTTTCAGAGGGAAGAGACTATAGGAGAACATAAGCTGGAGGAGGGAGGAGGGGAGGGGAGGGCCTAGACAATGGCCTAGAGACCAGGAAGCAAAACACAGTAGGAATCACAGCTCAGATAAAGGGAGGAGAAAGTAGGCTGGCGGTGAAGAGAGAAGGGGTGGGTTTAAATGGCTGCACACCCTGCTCATGGTTGCTGTAGGGGGTAGAAAGGCCTGAGAGTTGGCAAGCCTGGAGATAGATATAACTTCTGAGACTCTGACACAGTGCAAACTAGAAACAGGTGGTGACCTAGAATAAAGACTATTTTGAGAGATGTGAGTAAAGGCAGGTCCAGCTAACAAAGGCCATTAGGTATCACTCCTGGAATTGGAGTGGGGACTTGGTAAGGTAAATGGCGTTTGTGCCCTCATAGATCACACTACCCACTGTCAGGGAGATGAGGCCTGGACAGACTGGGGGGAGGGGAGAGAGTCAGAGATAGAAACAGAAAGACAGAGAGAGACAGAGACAGAAAGGGGGGTGAGAGAGAGAGAGAGACAGAGAGACGAGAGAGAAATACAGGGTCATAGGAGGGGAAGGAAGAAATGAGCAAAGATGGTACCTTTCACTGAGGAGGGCCCAGTTAATCAATCATTTTGGTTTTGAATTTTAGGAGCCAGAGGGCTAGCTGAGAGGGTATACCTAGTAGGCAGATTGAGTAACTGATATAATAGGATTGGCCAAAGGAAATAGAAGTCATGGGTGTGGGTAAGAGAGATGAGAAGATGCCCAGGGTGGAAGCTGGGGGATTCTAAACCAATGAGGCAAGAAGAGAAGGGAGAGAGCTCTTAACAACTGGGAAGATGTAGAGAAACGGGATGAAGGAAGACCAGTGGAAGGGCTGAGCTGATGGAAAGCTCCAGAGGAAAAGAAAGGCTGGATAAGTGTCAGCAGGGTTGAGAGGAAAATGGAATCCACTTGGTAGTACAACTCTGGAGACAGTGACCCAAAGGTGAGAGACCAGATAATGAATGGGCACTGAGAGATGTGGCTGACAAACTGAAGGTTCTTTCCACAGACGTGGCTGAGGCAGGGAGATGGAGGAGTGGGCGTATGAACGCATGCATGCAGCAGTTTCATGAGGAGATAGCGGGGAAAGAAGGTTTGGTTTGCCTTCACAGATGAGTGAGACCCAGAGGTGCGTGAGATGTTAGGGGAGATGGACAGGCTGAAGATGGAGAGCTGTTCCGAGGAAGACAGGAACACACAGGCTGGGAATCAGTTCTGAGCGAGAGAGAGTACAAGTGCCTGGCAGGCCCAGAGAGGAAACACTAGCAAGGGAAAGTGAGTGGATAGGCAGGCGGGTGTGGAGGAGACAAAGCAGTGAGATAGGACTCTGAGAGCAGAGGAGGTGAGTGAGAGGGTGGAAACCGAGGCTGGTGGTGAAGCTTGGCCCAGCAACCACGGGATTTCCTCCAGCAGCAGGCACTCAGCCGGCCATCCCAGGGAAAGCGCCAAGAAGGGGTTCAGCTGGCACGGTAGCAAGGAGGTAGAGTCTAGATTCAGGCTGTGCTAGAGGCAGAGACTGGGCAGAGCGTGCCAAAAGCAGATGGGCCATCATTCCTAGTCTCTCTGTTAGCCTTTTCTCTGCCAAGTTACCATTGAGGAAAAGCACTCTTTGCTGCCAGGGAGAACACTCCGCCAGCCGGGGCTTTGTTGTTAGTACGAGTTATAGTAGGGGGGGGGGATGGGGGTGGGGGTGGGGGGGAAAGAACTGACATTTACAGAGCTGTGGCTGCACCATGGACATCAACTTACAAAGTAAACCGATCAGCCGGCACTCACATTGTACCAACCAGGAAACTGAGGCCTATAGGGCAAATGCCAGAGTCTTGGAACTAATCACCAGCCAGACTGACATTCAATTCCCACTTTACCAGTTGGATCCTCAGTCCAGCACTGTGACTGTGGTTGATGGAGCTCAAAGATCTGTTCTCTTGTTTTCTTTGCTGATTATATTACATACTCTGGGACTCGTGCCTTCTTCTGTTTCCCTTCTTCTCTTACCTCTCACGAGCCACCACTGCCCATAACAGTGGCTTCAGGATACTTCTTAGATCTATAGTTCTTTCGCCATTTTCTATCTGATGGGCTCAGGCTAGCCCACTGCAACTAACAAGTATGCTTTTAGTCCCTCACATAGTCTAGGTCACCACACTCCTTGATCAAATTAGTTCAAGTGGAATTTCCTGAAGGAGTGAAATACACAGCCTGACAACTCCAGGGAACTGAAATAGGCTAATGGAACAGAGCAGTGCAGATCAGAAACTTGAAAAGCCACTATCCGCCACTAGGTGTCACTGTAGAGACATCTTTGGGATGTCAGAGAGCAGGACACTGAAGTTATGCCTATGGTCATCAGAAAACTAAACAATAAAACTGGCCTGAATCCAATTTCAGTAAACAGAATCCTTTGAAAAGGAAGACTGCCTTGGCTTTGTGTGTAATTAAAATTGATCGGTTTTATAGGATCATGTTTTGCTTACTGTATCAGATTTTCAAGAAAATCCGTAAGGCAAACACTCAAATCTATGAGGAGAAAAATTCCATCCAACCTTTGATTTCTTTGTGCTGATGACTGCGTCAAATGACTACTGTTTTGTGCTTCTGGACATTAAGATGTTGCTAATGTTCCAAGAAAACAATCCGACTTGACAGTTTTCTTAGTAGAAGAAGATGGAATTTTAAAGTCGCCATTTATTTCTAGGAAGATCTGAGTGCACATAGGATGCTTCCTCTTCAAAGCTGCATGCAGTAGCTAAACAATGGTTTTTTTTTTTTTTATGATGGGACTCTCACCCAGGGCGTTGCACACGCTAAGGCAATTGTTCTTCCACTGAGACACACTTCTGCTTGCTGCCCGCTTTTCTCCTTGGTCTCTCTGTCTCTACCCTCTAATCCCTGTGTGTGTATATCTTTCCACGTCTCTTTCTTGAGATGGAGAATATTCATTCACTATGTTATCCAGGCTCAAATTCCTCAAATCAAGTGATTCCTCCTCCTCCTTCAATCTCCCGAGCAGGTGGACTGTGGGTGCTTGCCACCATACAGTGTTTGCTTTGTTTCTCAGAAACAAGTAACTTAAATCAGCTTTACCATTCCCTGGGCACTGAGTGAAATTAAAATGCTTTAGAGTATAAATTTTCTCTAGAGCATGAATCCGAGTCAACTTTTCTCTAAGAGATAATGTAAGTATAAAATAAAAAGTCTATATTTTTTTCTAGTTTTGAATATAAAAGACAAGGGCTATGAGCACAGAGTGCAGCATATAATGTAGTCTGTCTAGATACACCACAGCTTTTTAAGTTGATCAGGTGACAGGGGTGTCTGAGGGCCTTTTTTTTTTATAACAAATATGACAGGATGAAGGATGCTGACTATAAGAGAAACTGCAAAATAAACACCTGAATGCACAACTCAGAGACTCTACAACATGTCTTAGGAATTTCGATGACTACAGTAATCACTGTCACTAAAGAATAACACACATCCATACCCATTGTCTGTTTATCTATCTTGCTTGGTTTCTAACCCATTGTTAGTACACCCATGGAAGGGCAGGGACACTTCACCCTGGCTGGTCACTCACTTGGGATATGGTAACAGTCTTGGAAGTCTTCTTTGACACGTCTATTCCTCTGTGCGCAAGCGAAATGTGTTCCTCTTTATCTTCTTCGGGACTTGGGGAGTCAAAGATATCGGGGCTTGAAAGGGAAGACTGGATAAAGCCAAAAGAAAATGCCTTTGTCAGAATCATACCTTAGCTGACACAGCTTTGTTTATGTGATGCTGTTAGCTTCTCAAAGCATGCATCACTCCTACTTGATCTGTCTCTATAACCCTGTGAGGCAGAAAGTATGCCGTTATCTTCTTATAACAGATAACCATATGGCTACCTAGCAGCAGGACTTGGACCAAGCCACAAGAAGCTAAACTAGGAGCTGCCCCTGATGCCCATCAATCACTTTAACCATGTAACCATCTGTTGTATAGCTTTTCCTAGTCTCTCTATTCTCCAACATTCGTTACTGTGTACCTTACACAGAACTGATAATGCAGGCTCAATGATGACATGGGATAAGTGGTCCCAGCTCTTTTGGGGATAGCAGTGTATTAGGAAATAACCCATGGCCAATAGGGGACTGCTTTGTATTCTCCTCTCCTTCACTTTCCTCTGTATCCTTCCTACTTCTTGACTCTATACATGGTACACAATGGAGTGCCTCAAAGGATACATCTGAGAGGGGGCCATTTCTAGAGGCAGGGGACCAAGAGTAAAGAGCATAGCCTTGCCCACTAGCATAAGCTCTCCCTTCTCCTTTGGCATTTGCTACTATTACTATTGCTACTAATCTCTGCCCTCATTACTGTGCACAGTAAACACCCATTCTGGTGTGTATTTGCTAAGGTATATTTATTTACAGAAAGGCAGTACTATTGGGTAAAATATGGTTCGACACCCCTGCCCTTTCTGCCTCACTGTGAAATCACTGTAAAGATCCAAAAACTAAATGAATGGGGAGCAATTAACCAGAATTCTCTTGGTCACAAGTAATTCCTTTGCTACAATGTCTCAAGTTTAGAACAAAACAAATGAAATCAAGAGTCCCTGTTGCAAGGATTTTTTTTTAAAAAAAATAAAGTCTTCTAGAAATACATTGGAGCAAGATCAAATTCAGCTTTGCTTTCTAACCTAAGGTAGATAAATGGTTCTTTTTAGAATTACCATTTGAAAATGAAAAATTATGCTCACAAATATTTTTTCTTCCTTTCATCCTGAAACTTTTAAAAAAAATGGGGGGAAGGTTTGAGGAGGATTTTTAATTCAAGGTTTTGCCTCAAGAGGTCTTATTTGTTAATCTTCACTTAATCTGAAAATCCAATTACCAAAAGAATGGCCTCCCACACCAAGTGTTCTTATTAATCTATCTAGTTTTATCTACTCAACCACTATGCAATACATCGATCCTTTCAGGATTCCAAAAGCTTCCTTATAAAGCTCATACAACCCATGTTGCATGAGCTTGTTCTTTGGGGTTTATAAACATAGCCATATCCAATTAGAAAGAAAGAACCCAGGCCAGGGAACCATAACTACTGTTTCTTCAATTATTCCCCCACTAGCCTTTGAGGAATATGTCCTTATCCGAGAATCCCATTTGCTATGAAACCCCCACAGGTGCTACTTTTAAGAGTGAACAAGAAATTCTGGGTGTACATCCAAATGGAGATGGATAAGAATGAGAGACAACCCCCCCCACCCTGCTCATTAGACATCATGAAATCACCAAGGCATTTTTAAAATCCAAATAAAAAATCATTCTCCAAGATATCAGGCTTTAAGTCATCAAAATAAGCTTCTTGAAGGCTTCTCATTACCATGCATATCCTTGGCACCTGGCACAGTACCTTGTCCCCAGGAGATAGATGTCTATGAACATATGATGACCAAGAAAGTAAAAAACTATGTAGCCTAAAAGTAGGGTGAAGATGACCTACCATTACTTGGTCTCAAAAATAATACCCAAATCTCTCAACACAGAATATATGAACAAAAGGGGAATAATTTGAACCACTTAATATTTAATTCTGGAAAGACACAAGGTTCTTTATACCTTAAAAGAGTTATGAAAACTAGGAAGGAAAACAAAAATGATGAAGGATTTATAGAGAAGACACAAGTGGCAGAATTGAATAATAGGAATGCAAACATGCCAAGAAGCAATTGGATGGGTTGGGTGTGTATATGAATGTTGGGGTGGATAGAATGAGCACAGGAGAAATAAAAGGCAAGTTGCCACAGAATTCTAAAAGACTTTAAGGACACCACTTCATGTCTTTATCTCAAAAAAAAAAATGTATCAATACAAAGTTAGGTGTGGTTCACACAAGGAAGAAAAATAGGACAATTCAAGCCATGCTTCCAGACTCAGTATATAGGAGAGAAGCGCTCAAAGGAAGTGGCATCCCACCCTCCAGATGATGAAAGCACAGGTGAGATTAGTGATGAGGTGAAAAGAGAAGCAACCAAAGAAACTTGCAAATGGTGTATCTTGAGGGAGCTAATAAGGCCTTAGAACCGAAAAGGACAAGGCAACATGACAGACAGACAGACTGATAGATGATCAGTAGACAGATGAACACATATACACTGCTCGTGGAGAGTAAACAATCTTGTGGAGGGAAAGTCTGCAACTCAGGGCAACAGCAAAACAATGCACTTCCCAATGGCCCACACTGGGAAACCTTACACTTAATAACATTAAGCTTTGTTGTTTTTTCTTTCTCTACACACATTCACATCAGTACAGTTTATAACAAAGACTTGGAATCATTATCAGAACCCAATAATTTTACAATCACTAGATACACTCTCATACACTCACAATGTAGAGTAGCAGGCAGTCATTGAACGTGTCAAGAATTGGAAATGATTGGGGAGAATGGTGTGTGTATGCAGTTTAAATGTGTGGGTGGAGGCACAAAGTATATTGCATGATCCCAGTTTTGAACAAAAAAAAAATCAAAGTTTTGAAAAAGCAAAGGATATACAACAAGAGATGGCAGTGGTTCTTAGTTCTTGTGGCAAGACTACAGAAAATTTACTTTCTTCCTTCTGTATCACATTGCTCAAGTTTGGTACAATGAATATAGCAGGTTTGTAATAAAAAGTTATTTAAAACTACCCAAATGAAAACAACCATCTAGCCGGGCAGTGGTGGTGCACGCCTTTAATCCCAGCACTTGGGAGGCAGAGGCAGGGGGATTTCTGAGTTCGAGGCCAGCCTGGTCTACAGAGTGAGTTCCAGGACAGCCAAGGCTAACAGAAACCCTGTCTCGAAAAACCAAAAAAAAAAAAAAAAAAAAAAAAAAAAAAAAAAAAAAAAAAGACTCCTAACAGAAAACAACCATCTGTGGGTTATCACTGAGTGTTCTCAGTGGTCTCTCCTATAAACCATGTATTTTATAAGGGTAAATACAACCTTGTGGAGGTCTGCATGGGTTTCTCTGTAGGCATGTTGATAATGGGGTTGGGGAGATGTAGGCCACTTATATAGAGAGATGGGGGTATCACAGTGCATAATGGCAGATCTTCATTGAGAAAAGCTTTGTCTTTTCAATAGACCAAATAAGCCCCAGTCTCTTTTTCTACATTTTGCTTACCAATTTCATTTCAGGTTCAAACAATAACTGGCTTAGAAAGCAACAGAGGGAAAGTGGGAAACAGGGAGCACCACCTTGCTGGCAGAAACACAAAGAACAACAGAAAGCAATACTGCATGACTCAAAAAGATTTTCCAAGTGATTTTTAGCTGGCAGTTTAGTTAGGATGGCCTCCCTCCTTCCCCTCTTCTGGGGTGTCTCCCATCATCTGCTTGCAGAAGAGTCCTTAGCCAGAGTCTCCAGTCCTTTTTGCCTTTCAGCTGTAGAGAAGTAAAAAGACACTTACAGATGTGAGCGACTGAGATGGAGGTCGTCTCCCCGTAGCTTTTGGTCTGCTTGTGGTTGGGTGGCTGAGTTTCTCAGTAGATGATATCACAGAGTCAAAACCTTCTAGGTCTAAAACAAAATGAAACAGGTTTTTAAAAAGAAAATAAGAAGGATAAAGGGCTCTTATAGTATTTTATACACGCTTCTTTCCCTTAATAAGCATCCTGTCAATCTAGAGTATGCTTTGTCTTTTATGAAGGCCATTAATACCCTTGGGTCATTCAATAAAGGACTCGAATGGAACACAATAACCATTTTCTCTCAAGCTTAGCAAGCAAAAGAAAAACAGCTCTTGCCTTTCTCCCTTCAACAATCACATTCATAAACCTTTCAAAAGCTACAGAACAGGAATTAGAGGAGGATCCATCTTTCTTTCACAAATCTAACCATTTTAGCAGACAGACCAGTCGAAGTCTCAACACAAAAGACAGTTATCACAGGTATAACAGTCACAGTGATATGAATGCTGGTTGTTGTTGATTCTAAAAGACAAGATGTCAGAGCTGCCTCATCTGTTTGGACCACAATGGTCAGGCCATCATTTGCCTGTTAGACAAAGCTCCTAGGCAAGGGGATCGGGCTCAGATAACTCACTGAGTCCAACTCTGTTCTGTTTCCAGAATCATCATTCAGTGGTGACATTATCTTCAACAGTCATCTATCTGTCCATCCATCCATTCATTTCATATTTAAACATCTCAAATATATCAAATTTTAAAAAAAGTAAGTTATGGCCTTTGCAGCACTGAGCAGCACCAAGCAGCACCGAGCAGCACCGAGCAGCACCGAGCCTCGCAGCACTGGGGGTTATTGACATGTACCATCACCCTGAATACCTGTTATTGAACAACTACTCTGTGCCACACAGGGTAAAAGTTGCTAAGATGACACCAGCAAATGTGCTTATTTCATAGTGATAGACGATCAGATAAACAGAAAGTCGCATGTGTCCTCATGTGTCCTCATGTGTCAGGAGGAAAGCCTCTGCCTTTACTTTGACAGTAGGTAAATGATCAGGGCAAAGGGTTCTGGTATTTTATAGCCTTCTGGGATTTCCAAACCAAGTGCAATAGAAATGAAAGGCTCAGAGGAATGAGCAGTGGGAAGGAACCACTAATGCCATTATTGCCATGATAAGAGCCAACACCTTCAGGATCATAAAAGGAGAACTTCTCAGAGCAGCTTTGAGGCCAGTCAGGAGCTCGTCAGCATCTAGCACCTGAGAGGCGTTCATAAAAGGTCTTACTTCTTCAGCTGACTCAGCAAGGAACCAGGAGGATCCTGGGCTGGGGGAGGGCACAGATGCACACTGTTGGGACACACTTGTCCAGAGCTGGCTGGCTGGGCTGGCCCCGCTCAGGAGCCTTCCCTTTAAATAATCCGATTGTCTTAACAGGCTCCTCTCTGGGCTCTACCACAGGACTTAATTCTATGAAGTATGTGTTGTCTGAAATAGAAATTCCCTATTACACTGCTGGATTGATGTGAAAAAAGCCATTATGTGACATTAACATATGAAATCATCTTTTTAAAATCAGTTTTTCTCCAGATACAAAAGTAATACATGTTTCACACTGATTTTTATGTGAAACTGTAAGAAAAGAAACAAGAAAGTCAATGATAATCTCACCACATTGAGACAACCACTGTTAGTATTTCAGTATATTTTCCTCCAGGCTTTTTGAAAATAAGACATTATAACTCATGTTATATATCATATTGTACTCTGCTTATTTCACTTAACCTTGGATGTCATGTCTCTAAAAATTCTTCATACTCTATATAATCTTTGGTGGCACTGCAATTCCTCATTTATTCTATTCCCTACTGTTGGATAATTCATCTTCAAATCATTCCCCCCTCCTATTTGTTGCTATTACAGAAAAACTCCAAACAGTCCTAGCATGCACCCAATGTGCAATGCTTTCAGCAGGTTAGCCAAGCAGATGCTGGGCTGCTCTGAAAAAAAAGGCAAGGGGGCCTCAGACAGGATGGCTTGCTGGTAGGGGTGAGAGCTTGCTGGGGAGGGCAGAAGGTACAATGAAGGACAGAGGAAGCCTCAGGGAGCAGACAGAGCAAGGAAACAAAACAGTGGAGCAGATGCTGAGTGGAGAGCAAGGAGAGAGAGTGGAAGAGAAGGCTGTTGAAAGTTCCAAGGAACAAGCCATTGCCAAGGGCCCTGGTTGGGAGCTCCCAGGACTGAGCTGCCCGATGTGTATCAGCACCCTGTCCAGGAAACCAAAACGAGCTCTGGAGGCAAAATCTGAGCAGGGTGAAGTGATTAAAGAACAACTAAAGGCTAATTGACTCCAGTTCTCTGCCGGGTAGCTGGAGCTGATTCCTGTAGGCAATTGTTTTATCAGAAGTGGGGAGCGGGGAGAAGAGGAAAGAGAGACCAGAGAAGGATGTAGAGAGAGAATGGTGGGGAGAGGGGAAGGGGGGGGGGACACAGATGCACATGGAGGCCAAGCTGATGTTCCTCTTGTACTTTATTTCTTGAGACAGGGTCTCTTGCTAAACTTGGAGATCACAGATGCAGCTAGTCTGGCAGGCTAACTGAGGCTCCTGTTTCTACCTCCCATGCTGGGCTGTTCCAGGGGATTCCCTGGGAGTACACAGCTTGCCAAGGCAAATTGTACGGAGTAAATGCCATCAGTAAAGTGGCTACTCTAGCACCTGGTGAAGGAGTGTTAGCCTGACAAGCAAAAGCTACAGAGATGTTGAAGCTCTTGCCAAAAGCATTTGGTTACAGGCTCAAATAGTTGACAACAGATCAGACAGACACCCTTAGGGCTAGAAACAGGTGGAGGTGCAGTGATGCAGCATGCAGAATGGAATAGGAGAGGGGTGCTGGAACTATAGCCGAAGATGGGCCACCTTGGGACATGGCATACAGAAACAACTAAGTTCGCACGGGGAAATGTCTATTTTTATTGCAGGTGCTTGAGGCCATGCTAGATAGTTCACGTAAAGAAAGTAACTCATCCCTTCATAGATGGAGGGACCAGAGACAGTCAATAGGCCCTCACCCAAGATTCCAGCTCTGCCCTCATGCACCTCCCAGCCCACTGTATGGGATTCTGCCCTAATAACATATGACCTCATATCTGAAGTATGTACAGAGCAAAAGATTAATTAAGGAGGGCTCCCTCTACATAATTGTAGAGGGTGAAATATTTTGGCGGCCCAGCTTCTGTAGGCTCATCCACGCTCCTATAAGCAACCTCTCACCTAAACTGTATAAGGCCAACAAACCCATTGGTCCCAAGTTGGACATTATCAGAATCATACTCCACTCTGCCTTTGGTGCCCTATCTGAGGGAGGGCACATTTTTTTTTTTCATGTTTCCCAGGGAAAAGTTCATGTAACAGGTTCTAATGTTCTTAAAATGACTTGGAAGCATGGTGTCCACTGCCTGCATTTGGACTGTGAGACATAGGAAAGCAGGACTACCTCATTCCTGGGGGGGGGAGACATGTTTGATATTCTGTTGAGCTAAGGAGGAACAAATGAATGAATTAACTATCTCAAGGAAGATTCCTAATCTAGAGGTAGCTCTTAGTGGGATGCAGTGTGGCAGCTGCAGGGCAGAAGGCAGCGTTCCGTGCCATGGCAGCAGGGAAGCAGCTTGGCCGGCTCCCTTAGCTCTATTGGCTGAGGTTTGTACTAAAAAGACCTAGGCACGTTGGAGCCTAGCCACACTCAGCAAGCATCTCCATGACAGATGGCCAAGAAGTCTGCCTCGTTTATGTCACTCATCAGTAAGAGGAGGGTCAGAGTCCCTCATGGGGAGCCACTTTTAGCCTCTTAATGCACATTTCAGCCAAGTTTAATTTTCTACAGTTTTAGCTTATAAAGAACATTCTTGTGAATATTAATTGAACCAAACTGCCACAAAGAAAGCTATCCCAAAGATGAGGTTACTTGCTGCAAAGAGAATCTCAGGTTTATCTTGGTGTGTTCCCACAGACTGAAAATTGCCACATACTTCTGCTTTCAGATGGGGAAGGGGACACACTCTTCAATATTGTCACGTAAATTCTCAGTGGCCTAGGGTATGCTCCTCATGACTGTGGCCATGGTATCTGTGATTAAGGAAGAATTTCCATGACTAACTCATTGTGGTGTGAAGAAAATGTCCCAATTTTCGTGGCGGTTTTGAAGTGAATCAAGCTGAAACTTGATATGTGCTTTCTCAGCCTAGCTGGGAAAGTTTTCCTCCTAATGAAAAAGGTTTTAAATGCCCATAAGCTAGTCCAAAACGATTAAGCTGGCTAGCACTAAGGTTGGGATTTTTTTTTCTTTTTTAAGTTTCATAAGGGTAAGAGGCTCTTGGCTTTTGAGACAACTGGAAGAGGAACCCTCTGTGGACATACTCGGGTGATTCATATTGGACATGATGGAGTCAGCTTGGCAAGGGCTGAGCCTTTTGTGGCACCAGAAACTGCCCATTTTCCATGAACTTCAGTCATGCCCTATTTAGCTCAATTAGAACATGTAGCCTCGTTTTCCATGGATGAGAGGAATGGTCCCAGTGACCACAGGTGACCTAAAAGCACATCCACTGAAAAACAGGAAAAAGAGTCAGAAGTTGGAGGCAGGTCAGTTGTCACTGACAGAGCTATGCAGCCCATACATGGGTTCTGTTTATTCACTACTGCTGCTGCCCAAGTTGCTCCCCACTTGATAATGGAAGTCTGCTAAGGTTTATAGTGGTCATGTCACCATCTCCTGGTATCTCTAGAAACCATCCTAGCTGCATATCCCCCATTAAGGTTGCTGGGACTCTGGCCTGGAATCCTGGTAAGTGCATCTTTTACTTTAAGTCCTCTGCCATTCCACATATTGACACCAGAGAGAAATGTACAAAAGCCCTCAGATTATCTGCCTGGCTCCTCCTCCTGTGTTGTGGAGACTCAATACCAATGACTTGGTCCCTTTTTAATTGGTCAAACTGCACCTCAAGGTCTGGGTTACACGCTCTCTCCCGCTTATACATTACTCCCATCTCAGTATTTAGCACCCTGCATTGACTTTCCATGTTGACTTACTGTGGCTTTTATCCGTTTTCCCTGGCCTAACATCATTCCCGGCTTGTGGATGAGTGTTCAATAAATTGTTGTTTAACAGACTGACAAACAACCTTGATAGCCGTGTTTTCTAGAGAGAAAAGGAGACGGTAGAGGAAAGACAGAAAGCAAGGAAGAAAGGGATGAGGAAGGGGAGGGGACAGGGATGGAGAACAGGAATGAATTATTTGAGCAATCAGCTTCACAGGGTTATTCTCCCATAATGATAGCTTGTGGATTATACCACACAGGTGGAATTTTGTTTTCATATGCTATTAATGAAGGTATAGGATTAGAGGACAGGGATCTAAGAGCAAGACTGGCAGTCTAAACTCCCTTCCTTGGTTTTACAAGACTTAGATGGGAAAATGCCAAGCCCACAGGACTGCAGATGCTTTCTCTGCAATGAAATATCATAAAACATGGTGGGCAGAAGCAAATCTCACCCCACATATGAGCCATTTGATGGCTGTAAAAAAAATCTGTGCAAATTACAAACAGGGGCCAATTTTAGAGCTCAAATAAACACCTGTGGCAGCTGAGCCACCAATGGAAAAATGAGCAGCGATTAGCATCTGCATCTCCAGAATCCATAAGGATAGAACAGATTAGCTGCTTTGTTTGCATTTATAATCCAGGTGTGAGACTCACATGACACAGCTGCCAAGAGGATACATGTTTTAAATCTGTTTACCACTATTCCACCAACTTCTTGTTTCATGCACAAATCCATTTGCTCCTCAGGCCATGCATCCCTTCAGATATGTGTATGCAAAATGAAAGCCAGAGTCAGTCTCTCCCAATCTATGAACCCACAACCAGTAGGTAGAAAGTGGGGTTGCTTCAAGCCAAATAAAGACTACATAGAGTCTGAGAGCTGAGTGACACCTCCTCCCTGCTTGCTCTCACATACATCTTCGGCTCAATGGCTTCTGTGAATGTAGCAAAGGTTATGACAGAAGTCTGTTTGCTGTAAAAGATGTCTTTGTGCCCCCAAATTTATAATGTTGAGGATGAGAGGGTCTCTATACATAGCAAAGACAGAGACACTTAAGGCACTAGGCTGGATGTAGACTAGGAATACCCTGCCTATAGACGAGATGTGATAGAAATACCCAGAGAGGAATTCTGGGTCTATTTATAAGTCCAATATGGCAAAGTAGGCACTGTGAATCTTTTCCAAGCTTAGGGGTGAAAATGACTGAATACTGTATACATGTATGAAATTCACAAATAAATAAGGAAAACCAGTGCCAGACTAAAAACAACAATAAAAAACTAATCTGACTTTAGGTTGAAGGTTTTATGGGTGGGTTGGTGTCCTTATCCCTCTACTGGGATTCCTTATCCTGCTTGGCTAGAGGAAGTGGCCACTTCAAGCTCCATATCCCCCACAAGAAGGAGAGGGTGGGATGGTGGGAACAGCTGTGTGAGAGGGGACAGTGAGTAGGAGGCTTCCATCAGGATATAAAGTGAATAAATAAATAAATTAATGAGGAAAAAACTAATCATAATTAACTAGATGGGTTGCCAGAGCCAGATGTGCCCTGTCAGGGGTGGACAGGTGGAATGAGTACCTTGCTTCTAAAGTGAGCCAATGACAGTAAAGATCTGTAAATGGAACCAGTTAGTTAATAACACTTTAAAGGACCAAGTGGAACACCATCATTGGTCTACTTCTTGTAGGACTCAAAGATGGCTTTTGAAACGAGTACCAGGTCAGGCTGACCTGGTTTATTTCACAACACCCTATGCTATGAGCTGGAAGGGGAGGCACTTGGGAAAGGCCCAGAGTGAGGCAGGGAAAGGGCCAGGCCTAGATGCTCTTTAGAATTGAGCACATCTTCAGAAGCACCAGGCAGCAATGAAAATGCTTAAGTGTGGGCTAAAGGGGAAACTGAGCAGATGTAGGCAGTACAGCCTCTTTTGCTTGTGGAATAAAACGTCTGACACTCACTCCAACCTCTTTTTTTTTTTTTTTTTTTTTTTTTTTGGCACACATTGAGAAGTATGGAGTGTTTCTCAAATACCCATGATAGCAATTTCTATTTGATCTTGACTCATGACCCTAAATAGGCGCCAGAGTAGCATACATATACATGTGTACCTCATATTGTCTCACATACTATTTAACTGAGTGAAAACCACAATTTCACCTGCCAATCTTTGGCTTGGATAATATCAAACATATCCACGGTCCCGAAGGCTGTCTGAAGGTCACTGCTAAGGTGTCAAGATGAGCAAGCTGTGCCTCTCAGATGAAAGTTCTCACATCTGAGCAACTAACCCTGAGAGAGCTGGCAGGTGTGGTTCAACGTTCACACATAACTCTCAGCCAGGAGACTACCTAGAAGTCGCCAAATGTCAGTCATAGAGTTGACTATGGCAGGACACTATATCCCAATGATATATGCGGAAATTTCTTGAAGACCTGAAATAATATAATGACTAATAACTGGCTCTGCAGTTCTGAAGGAATCTTAAAGTGAACATATACAATAGGAAGTCTTTAGTAGATAGGGGACTGAAAGGTCAATGGTTCAAAGCCAGATGATCTAAGTCTTTTCTCGGACTCTGCCTACAAAAGCTTTAAAAAATTATTTCTTATAGGAAAAGGTAGATATTGCAAAATGAGGCAAGAATTTAATCACTTATTAACCAAAGATACAAAAAAGAATTGTCTTAATGGTCGCTTTATGTTTATTAAGTTGCTTTATGTATGCCTTGCAAGTTTTACTATAGAGATTTAGAATCTGGTACTGATTAAATTTGATGTTTGTTTTATTGGGTATTTTAGACATTAGTGAGTAAATCAACAAACAATAATATCCAATCTCAAAAATAATGTTTTCTCGCTATGTAAAAACAAGGTGTAACTTGTATCACTTTTTCTAGGGCACATAAATTGTCACAACCCCGAGAGAGAAAGAGAGAACACACAGGAGTGCTCTTTCTGTCTCTGTCTCTCTGTCTTTGTATCTTTCTCTCTCCCTCCCTCCCTCCCTCCACACTTACCATCTGTCTTCTTCTCTCTCTTCCCTTGTAACTACATTACTGGTTGATGTTTAAATACATTTTTCCCAATATTTATTTATTTTTTTGTGTATAGAATCATCGGCTTCCAAAAGCTCTGAAATTGCTTAAAAAATATATTTTTGTGGAGATTCTCAGGAAAATTGGGAATCTCTAAGAAATGCAAGGCTCCATTTGAGGTGTGTGTGTGGGGGGGCTGCATCTTCAGTCCAGTTCCCAGTTTCCCTATCAGCTTCTTGAGCTGACCTCTGTGATACTGATAGGTAAGATGGAGTCATTCCTGGTCATTTATGTGGCTGTCCTATATAATGTAGGATATTCTTTGTCATTCCTGGCCTTTACTCACTACAAATAAGTACTGCTTCCACTCCTGTAACATGACAAAAATGTCCCCAGACACCACTACCACCTGTCCTTTGGAGAGCACAGTTTTGATCATTGGTATAGAACAGTTTCATGGAAATTTGGGCTCCCAGCTGCTTCTTCCTAGCCAGCTAGTTAACTTTGCCCAAAAACACTTGGCCATCTTTATTCACTATTTCTTTGCTCTGAAACCACATAATCACCATATTGTTCCTCAGGGATGTTGATGAGAAAAATATGTAAGACAGGTGGTAGGCACCCAGCACCTGCCAGCTCCTTCTCTCCTCCTGCTTGCTTGCTCCCACTGCAGTAATTTCAACACTAGGTAGAAGGGAGAACAAGGAAGGAAGGGTCTACCCTCCATCTGTACTGGAGGAATGAGCATAGCAACGTGTTTATACACATATAGTGCTATATTTCCCTAGAGGCAACTACCTGCAACTGCACCTCAGACAGGAAATGAGGGACAGTAAGGACATGCTTTATTTCATGTGAAAAATGTGCAGATTTCACAGCCTGAGAGGATGACTTCCCCACCCCCCAAACCCCGTACAGGGTTTTAGGGAGACTTTAAGAAAGCTCAAAAACATAGTTCTATGTATAACAGATTGTTGGTATTGTTCTACATAGTCGGTTATTTTGAAAATGGAAAAGGGACAGTTCTAACACCATACTTATACGTGAGTAGTATATATGTGTTTTTGTACATATGTCTGTGTTCATGTGTGTGCATGTGCACATGTGTGTGGAGGCCAGAGGATGATCTTGAAATCTTCGGTACTGTTCCTAAGGATCTGCCTAGCTTTTGATGTTTCAGAGACAGGGACTCTTACTGGCCTGGAACTCACTGAAAAGACTAGAGTGGTCAGCCAGCAAACCAGGGGGATCCATCCCTCTGTCTTTACCTCCCCTGTGCTGAAATTATAATCACACAGCACCACATTTTAAAAACCTGGGTCCTTCAGATTAATCTCAGGTCCTATAACTTAAAAACAAACCGCTGAGATTTTAATGCAAATCAATTCACTCTTCTTTTTAACAGCTTTACTGAAATATAAATTATAAACCAAAAAGCCATCCATTTTAATTACACAACACTAATTTGTAGTGAATTTACAGAGCTATATATTACCATGATTGAGTTTTCAAGCATTTCTAACTGATCCCCAGATTGAATGGCTCTTGACAGTATTCCTAACACATAGGAAAGTATTTTTCCATTCCCTGGTCCAAAGGAAGCATAGTCATCAGGCATCCATGAGAGAGTCATCCAGGAACAATCTGAGGATAAGTTGAAGTTAGCCTTCCAATCCTTTTAATCAAGTCTGCTGACTTGAAAGTCCACAACTCTTGGCCCTCAAATTGACTACAATGTGATGTGTTTGGTGGGTCAGACTCAAGACTGAGAGGAAAATGCCACCTTCCTTAAGTGAAGGGGGTAGTGGTGGCATAAAGAAGTGACAACCAGAAGCTTAAGCGGACTTGAACAGAATGGAACAAAAACAAAGATGCCAAGCAACTGGGAAGGAATGAATTATAATTGCTCTAAGTCAATTCACTGAAGCTCCGTGGCATAGTTCACAGGCTGCTTCCCATCTGGAGGTCCATTGCTATGTGCTTCAGAAGGAAAAGAACTGAAAAATCTCCTGATTGTATTGAAGTGTAACAATAAATCTCACCATGCAGTGGGAGCTACAATATAAGGAATAATAAAAGTAAATGTTATGGCACTTAACTTCATGGCCTATAATCTCCCATTCAATCAGAACAGAGATTCTTCCATCACTAAGAGAGAACTGGACAATTTAATTTTCATTTCTATTCATGCACAAGCCTGTGTTGGAGTGCTTCCATATTTTCTATTATGCTATTTGAAAAAATGGCTGCATAGTTTGATACAAACAATATCTCAATCTGACATCAACAGCTTAGTTTTGGACCAATTGATTTCATTCTAAATTATCGTTGGCTGGCAGATGCTGAGAGCTGCCCACACAAGATCTGAAAAAGCCATGTTCTCTAATTTAATATTATAATAATTTTAAATTACAGCTTTATTAAGAGGAAACAGATTTATTTATAGTGAACACTGATGGTTTCTAATGATGTTCGGGGCTGCATTATGCTATTCAATGCAGCCCACATTCGGACAGCTTCAATTGTTTGACTCACTAACAAAAAACATTCTGGTACAAATAATGTCCTTCTTGGTTCAAAGAAATGGACTCCTACAAAAGCAGTTCCAAAGAGAGAGAGAGAGATCCACTCTGTTTTCTCCTTGACCAATCCACCTGCAAAGGGCATTTCTTCTTTGGGTATAAAGACATTCTGCTTAAAAAACTGCTTGTCCCTTGGCTTCTGTAAAGTGGTAAGATCCTTTTTTTCCTCCTTGAATGTGGATTTTGTCAGGGTATGGTCTTCACCCCTAGCAACACCTCACCCTTTTTAAATCTCTTTGTGGTGTGTCAGGGTGGTATGTGTCTGTACTGTGTGCATGCACATGCATACATGCGTGAGTGTTTAGGTGGGTGCACACATTGCATGACATGGTGCATATAGAAAGGTTAGAGGACAACCCTGGGTGCTGGTCCACACCGTCATTGTCTACTTTGAGGCACGGTCCCTTAAAAGTCTGTGCATACAAATGCAGCTTCAACATCAGGAGATTTCCCTGTCTTTGCCTCCCATCTTGCTGAAGGAGCACAAGGATTACAGATGCTTGCTACTATGTCCACTATGTGGGTTCAGTCAGGTCCTCTTTACCCAGGGACATTTCTCAAGTACCTTCTTTAAAATTTTTTTGATTTTTTATGACAAATTTTGATTTTATCTTCCTAGCCCAGAAGACTCCTCTAAACAAACAATATTAATATAAACATTTCTATCTTTTTGCCAACCACCAAGGATTTTGACATAATTCTGCAAGACAAGGTAAGGAAGTTGATTGAGTTGATAATGAAGCAAGGGAAGCCACCCAGGCCAGAAACATCAGCTCCAGAACTCAGGCTTGTAGCTACCAATCCTACGTTTCCCTCCCTAGCAGTGCTTATGTGAAACTCAACCTTTACCTCCAATTCCTGCCTATCTCTAAATCCTTGAACCTCCACTCTGACTCCATCCAGGACTGACATGGGGCATCTGGACAAATTTCAAAGTCAATGTGCTTAACGAAACCCATTCAACTTATTGACATCTAGCTTTCCTTTATCTGATTGGTCCCATCAAGCTCTTCAGCATTTAGTATACTAATCCGAAGTTTGATACATTGCTTCAGTGTCCCTATCAATGGCTTCTGCTGTCTCTAGAATAAATTACAAATCCACCCCCTCCTTAAACCCAGTTTGATCCCTACTTATATTTCCAAGTCAATTCCTCTACTCAGCACAAACATCCTACTACAGTCAGGCTGATCTATCTAAGCCTTCAGCACTTCCCCATGTGATTCCCCTGCCTGCCCCCACCTCTGCCTAAGCAAAGCCAAGATACAGATAACTGTGCTCGTTTATAGAGCTTGTCCCAGCCTGCTGCCACAAAGGAACATCCTGATCAGTATTATGTTCTACTACTTAGTTGTTATACCTGTAGGGTCATCTCTTTTGTTATCCAGTATCTTATAAATCCACAGAAGCAGACGTGTGTAGTAAGGGTGTTTGGGTAGTGAATATTCCAGTATTTCCTGGTTGACAACATAGCTTCCCAGCAGCATTTCTTAAAAGTCAAAGAATCTACACTTTAGGTTATTAAAGTTGATACTCTTCTGGGATTAATGTCTTCTCAGCAAAATGAAAGAAAACCCCTCAGCGCCATTTCTCTGGGTTTCCAAATACAACTGGGACTTAGTTCCCATACTATGAAAAGCACTTGAAAAAATTCTTCTCCTATCCATGCCACCAATATTTCTCAACTGCTTGGTCAGATTAGAAAACATGCTAGTCATACTTCTGCAATAGCCATCCTAGACAACTTCAGAGCCAGTGAAAGCAACGCTCAAAGGCCAGTGCTCTTGGAAAAGCCAGATTCTTAGCATTATGTATTCCAGAGAAAGAAAAACTCCTTATCTTCCTGTGTAAAGTCCCATGCAAGACCTTTACCAGTATTCTACCAGTTGTTCTGGCTAACAACACAGACTGAATACCAAGGCACAGTGGGAGAACCATAATTTAGTCTAGCCTTTGAATCAGTATTCACTACGCTGCTCTTTCCTGCTCTTTTACCCAATGAAAACTCAGAGCTAGCCAGTTTTAACTGTTGGGTTATACTTCATGACAGATTCTCAAAGGCTGAATAAGGATAGAAACCAACTTCTGGAAACAGCAAATGTATTTTTGGTATTTACAGTCACAACCAAGTATCCTACACACGAGGCCTCCTAAGGTCAGGCCAGATACTTCAGGTCAGCAGTTTTCAAAGATGTGATCCTATTAGCAGATTCATAAAAAGACAAAAACAAAAACCCACTATCCAACCTTGGGGGTCACATCAGGCAGGCCGGGAGATTGCTCATGGCAGGCATTCTGCTGCTCTTGTAAGGCCTGCCAACTGTTGGGCATTTGTTTCTAAATTAGGTGGCCAAAACAGATGATTATGAAAATCTATCTTCTATGTCAAATCAATCCCACTAATAACTGCCAGATGTTGGGAGTGAGTGGATTGGAGGAAGGTGGGTGTGGCTAGAAATGAGCAACATGGCCTGACATGGTAGCCTGTAATCCTCGAATTTGGGATTGTGAGTTTGTATTGTGAGTTTGAGACAATAATATTACATTACTAATATATTATTAGTATTATATTATTATAATGAGGTCTAGGCTACCCCAGTGTGATGGTTAGTTGTAATTATCAATGGGAAAAAGTCTAGAATCTCCCGAGGAGGGTGTCACAGTGAGGGTTTGTTTAGGTCAGGTTGTCTTATGGGCAAATCTATGGGAGATTATCTTGATTACACTGAGGTGGCAAAAGTCACCCATTGTAGATGGCACCCATTCCTATGCAGGAGATCCTGAACTGTATTATAGTGGAAAGCACAAGCTACATTTACTCTCTTTGCTCTTATTAGTATATATAAGTGGCTGCTTCAAGCTCCTTGCTGCCTTGATTTCCTCATAATGATGGACTGTAGCCTGGCATTGTGACCTAGCCTTGTGACCCTTCTCCCCTAAGCTGCTTTTTTTGGCCAGGGTATTTTACCATAGCAAGTGGAAAGGAAAACTAGGATGCTGGGGCTCTATAAAGAGACCCAGCCTAAACAGCAAAGCAAAACAAAGCAAAAACCCAAAGGGCTGAAACAAAACAAAGAAAACAAAACAAAAACAAAGACAAAGGAAAGAAAAAGAAATAGGCAACATGAAGAATCCTGGTAGTGACAGAGATATTATGAATCCTGACTATGTTAGCAGATACACACAAAATAAAATTGCAGAGAGACTTACACATATATGAATACCAGTAAAACTCGGTGAAGTTGTATAAGACTAGTGAGATGCAATACATCAATGTCCATATAGCACTATAATTTTGATAGATGTGACAATGGGATGTGCAGGAGAAAAATATGTATCATTTCTAAATTCTGGCTGTGAATCTGTAATGAACTCACAATCAAACATTAATTAAAATAAGGGCAATTTCAAAATGTACCCCTCTAAAGTAGAATGCAGGAGAATGCTACCTTATGACAATATGAACAAAAAAAGACACTGTACTTAAAAAAAATCTGGACTTGAGACTTAGCATCCCAAAAGGGTTATTACCCAGATCAGACTTCCAGCCACCTCAAATCCATCCAGATACACCCCCCCCCAAAGGACCTTTGACTTTTGTTTACTCAGAGTGACTTTAACACCCCCTACCCCCATTTATCACACAGTGTTGGTTTGACCTTGGGAAGGCAAGTCCCTCCTGTTTTGTGGTAAGTGGCAATTACCATACATAAGAAGCTCATTTTAATTTAAAGTCAAAGTACTCAGTGCCACTTCTACAGTGAACCCTGACATTGTGCATTTGCACACTTTTGAGGCTAGAAAACATGAACTAAGTGTCTGTGCTTACTCCTGCAACAACTTTCATTCATCACTGCTCTTCACTAGCACTTGTAAGGAATTTTGCTAAGGCCAGGGAGGCTAAAAACCAGGTACTTCGTTTTCAGGTAGAAATCAAAATCATTTACTTTCCTTGTCAAACAGTGACACTTAAAACCCAGCAGAGGCCGAGAGCCTAGCATTTCAGTGGCCACAATAGAGCCCATCACATTGCTTGAAGAGGCAAGGCAGGCCCTGCAGTTCTTTCCTAACAATGCAAAGAGAAGCAGAACAAGTTAAGTCTTCACTCACCAATATCATTGCTGCGGTCTGAGTGGTCCTTATCCAGGATGCCAGAGAGTGTGTTGCCTGCCAAGTCAATCTTTGAGTTGTCAGCCCTACATTAAAAACACAAGTCCAGACATTTAATAATCAGTGTGTGTCCTTCTCATTCTGTCCACTTTCTTGCTGCTCACACATTAAGGAGGGGAGAATGGCACTGTCGCCTGTGCAGGGAGCCAAAGGGAGGTGCTGAGACCCAATGAGCTGTCCAGCCACATGGGCTGTGGTATAAACTGGCCAGCAGACTGGATGTCCCTCTGTTCTGCACACATTTTCTAAGATGGCTATTTTAATAATGACCCTTTGCCAATGTACTTCTAGCCACAAACCCTCCCGCTGTCTCCACAGGATGCAACACAGGCCTGTTCCTGCCCCATGGCCAAATAAGCACTGGCAAACGGGCTGCTTCCCTTTTAAGGAACACAGAATTTAGCCAATGCTTCTTGTCAAAGGTCAGCTACTTTTAACCTTGAGAAAAAGGTTCTCTGGCCTTGGGGCTGAGGTATCAGCCAGGTTGTTGACAGGCACAAGGTGTCAAGTTGAAATCTGGCAGCCCGAAGGCTGGCACTGGGGCACAAGTCTATAAAATTAGATAGCTTCTGGGTGGTCATGCCCCGCCCAAACACTATGCCCATTATGACATGAGTGACTGTGAGAATATGGGCTGGAAAAAGCCCACACATGGGATGCGGATAAGTCTCCAAGCTAAGGAAAGGTTTCTTTGTATACCAGCCTAAGATTCCTCTGTATTCCCCACAAAAGGCAGTGTTTAGGTTCTGTTAGGGAGATGAGTCCTAAATAAGATTTTTCAAGGGCTGATCCTCACCATGACATGAGAGAGCTGAACAGTTGTTCCTATCAAAGCAATGGAAGCAGTTCATGTCACAGCTTTTGAAAGTCACCATGGCCTAAAGTCAAACTATACCAGGAACACATTTATTCTCCCAAACATCTACCTGATGCCTACTCTGCTAGGAGTATGGGGAGAGCTAAAGTGGGAAAGAACTACTCTGGAAAGGCTGATGATGTGAATGGGATAGACATACAGATCACTGCAGGTCCACAAGGCATGGTAACTATATGCCATAGTCCTGAGTAGGGCAGGGAATTCTACAGGGTACACAGACAAATTTATAAATACAAGCTGCTCTGCTGATTTGGCATTGCTAATATATGTTTAGAGCTATACTCTTGGGATTGGCTAACTTATGGGGGGGGGGGCTCATCCCTGAAGAAGACAGATTCACCTTCTCCCAGCAACCCTCAACTGCCAGTAGCTCTTATTCTAGGAGTGAAACCCTGTGCGAATCCCCCCCACACCCACACACATGGGCATACCAGCAGGTCTGCGGAGACAGTCTCATGGATGGGGGTCTGGTTTTCTTTCGGAAAGGAAGCATTTGGTCCAACTCTCACATGCTCCTCACCAGAGGGCAGACAGCTGAGAACTACTGGTATCAGGTTCCCTCTTCTGCTGTGTCTTTATTAAGGGTAACGTGTCATAATGCTACATGTCATAAAGTCTGCTCTAGAATGTGCACTGTGGGACTTGCTGGAACATTGAGAGCTAGGTTAGACCAGAAGTCCAGGAAGAACATGACCTACTGTAGAGCTTAGAAGGGGAAATATCTTCACATATAAATAAAGGGGGCCTTTATTTATCTCGCCCAACATCCTAAGGCTTTGCCATCCCCAAGCCAGGGTTCATCTTAGATTCCCTTTCTATATCCTCTGACAACCAAAACTCAGGGTCCTCAAGGCCACTGCCTTAGGTAGATACCAAGCCATTTGGTGTGGTAGGATGGAGGGGATTTATTTTCAAAACTTCTGATTATCAGGACCTCAGCATCTACTCTTGAAAGTATAGTCAACTTTCCACGAGTTCTGCACACACAGATTCAACTAACTGTGAACTTTGTAGCACAACAATAAAACCCCAATGATCAGTTAGGCATTTCTCAAAAGGATATACACATGGCCAGTAGGTACACAGAAAACTGCTCAACATCACTTATAATTAGGATAATGCCCACAACTGCCATGTTGTGTCACCTTACACTAGTTAGAATTGCTAGTACCCAAAAGAAAACAATTAACTGGCAATGGTACTACATACCTATAATTTCATTACCTTGGAGGTGGAGGCAGGAGGATTACAAGTCTGCGACCAGCCCTGGATACATAATGGAAGTAGGGGGATTAAAACATTTTAGTACAAGAGGGTGACTGGGAGGGGGGACAGTGAGCAGGATATAAAGTGAATAAGTAAAATAATAAAATAAAAATATAAAAATTTATTGGATCCTGGGCTACAATAGAGACTCCTGCCTCAAGAAAAAAATGGAGCTGGAAAGACAGGTAAAAGACATTTGTAATGATATCGTAGTAATCTGTGTTCAATCCCTGGAAACCATATAAAGGTAGAAAGAAAGACTAAGTCCATAAAGTTGTCCTTTGACCTCCATATACTCACACACGAATAGTTTTTACAGTACAAAAACTAATGCTGATCTCAAAAAGAAAGAAAGAAAGACAGACAGTCAGACAGACAGACAGACAGACAGACAGACAGACAGAAAGAAAGAAAAAGGAAGGAAGGAAGGAAGGAAGGAAGGAAGGAAGGAAGGAAGGAAGAGAAAGGAAGGACAGACAGAACAAAAGAAAAAAGAAAGAGAGAGAAAGGAAGAAAGGAAGGACAGAGGAAAGAAGGAAGGAAGGAAGGAAAGAGAAAACACAGACAGACAGACAGACAGACGGTGATCAGTAAAGTCTGAGGAGAGTACAGAGAAAAGAGAACCAGGAAGATAGTAAATCAAGGGCCACAGATGAACATAGGAATAAATTCTGATGCTTCACAGTATGACTAGAAACTAATTGGTTGTTGACAGCAACTAGTTGAATGTTTCAAAGCAGCTACTAGGGTTTTGAATATTTCCAGTATAAACAAATAATACGTATCTGAGGTGACAGATATGCAAATTATCCTGATAGGACCAACATGTACTATATGTGAGAACTGAAATATCACACTACACCCATAAATATATACAATTAACTATTTTTCAATAAAAATTATGCTGGGGATAACTATTTTTTCAATAAAAAATTATGCTGGGGATATAGAACTGTATACTAGGCAAGTTGAGTTCTTGCCTAGTACATGCAAAGCCCTGAGTTCAATGGATAATACTGCAAGAAATAGAGTTGTATTTTTAAAAAGAAACAAGGAGTGTGAGAGATGGTTATAGGATTGTATTGTTCTTTGCAGAGAACTTAAGTTCAGTTCCCAGCACCCATGCTGGGTGGCTCATAACCACCTATAAAGCAAACACCAGGATTCTGACACCCTCTTCTAGCCACCATCAGCATCTACACTCATATGTATGTGCACAGGCATGTTTGTATATGGGCACACAGATAAAAAATACATTTAAAATAAAAAGAGATGAAAATAGGGAAGAGTTACCTGTTGAACCCAGATTTTTCTTATCTGCATTCCTTAAAGACTACAATATAAGAAGTTTAGCAAGAAGGAAGGCCCAAGTGAAGATGCTTCAATCCCACTTAGAAGGGAGAAGAAAATAATCATGAGAGGCAGAGAGAGGGAAGGGCCTGGGTGGGAGAGGGGAAAGGCGGGGCAGGATTAGGTATGGTGGGGAACAGGAGAGAAGGCCAGAAGGCCAGGAGAATGAATGGAAATCTGCAGCTGCTGGGGGTGGGAGATGGGGGGACCCTCTAGAAAGACCCAGAAACCTGGGATGTGAGAGACTCCCAGGATTCAATGGGGGTGAACTTAGCCAAAATGTCCAACAGTGGAAAGAGGGAACTTGAAGAGTTCATGTCTAATAGACTTGTAAAAGACACTTGTCACGATATCCTAGTTACCTGAGTTCAATCCCTAGAAACCACATAAAGGTAGAAAGACTAACTCCATAAAGTTGTCCTTTGACCTCCACTCACACATGACAGGGCTCCAGTGGAGGGACAGGTTTACCAACCCACAGTCAAAATTTCTGACCCAGAATTGTTCCTATCTAAAATAAATGCAGGGAGGAAAAATGGAGCAGAGACTGAAAGGCTGTCCAGTGACTGGCCCAACTTGGGATCCATCTCATAGTGGGGGGTCGGCACCAAGGCCTGACACTATTATAGAGGCTATGATGTGCTTACAGGCAGGAGCCTGGCATGGCTGTCCTCTGAGAGGCCCTATCAGCAGCTGACTGAGATAGATGCAGATACTTATACCCAAACATTGGACTGAAGTTGGGGACCCCTATGGTTGAATTTGGAGAGGGATTGAAGAAGCTGAAGGGGAGAGCAGCCCCATATGAAGATCAGCTTTCTCAACTAAACCAGACCTCAGGGAGCTCCCAGAGACTGAGCCACCAACCAGGAGCATACACCAGAAGTTCCAAGGCCCCCTGACACATATATAGCAGAGAGCTGCCTGGTCTGGACTCAGTGGGAGAAGATGCACCTAACCCTCAAGAGACTTAGGCCCCAGAAAAGGGGGATTCCTGAGGAGGGGGAGAGGGGAACATCCTCTCAGAGGTAAGGGGGAGGGGGAAATGGGTTGAGGAACTATGGGAGGGGGACCAGGAGGGGAGCAATGGGTGGAATGTAAATAAATAAAATAATTAACTAAAAAAATACAATATAACACCATAGCAAACTGTCTACACCGAAGCATTATTATAAGTAATAATAAAGGCAATTCACAGGACAGATTGTGCCAGTATATTTGAAGAAATCGAGCATACTTGGCTTTTGGTATCCTAAAAGGGAGGCTTCTGAAAGCCATCAAAAGGCAAGATGGTTTGACATTCTTGTGGGTAGCTGAGGAGTACATGAGAGGTGCTGTTGATGAGGAGGAAGTTTGCTTCTGCATTAATCTTGGCTGTTTCAGAACATGTGGTTTCGTGACGTATCTTGATTAATGTCAACCTTGGAGCTGCTGCGTGCTTCATTTGAGTTAACCCTAGAATTTCATCAAATGAGAGCCCATCTTAAGGGACTGGAGATGGCTCCATTGCCCATTATTGTGCTCAGGATATCTTATTTCCTTGTTATTAGATACTCAAACATTTCTTTCTTTTATATATATTTACTTTTCTTTTGGATAAAGCTTTTAGCCTTTTAGTTTATTTTACATATTTGTGGGGAGCATATATGTATGCATTTGAGTGGGTGCATGTGTGTGTATGCATGCATGTGTATACATGTGCCCATAGAGGCTGACGATATTGGGTGTGTTCCTCACTAACTTCCCATTTATTTATTTATCCATTTATTCATTTATGTATTTATTTGGAGATGGGGGTCTCACTATGTAGCCATGAATGGCCTGTAACTCAGAGATATGCTTGGCTCTGCCTCCTGAATGCTAGAATTAAAGGCATGCACCAACAAGCCTAGCACCTCACAGTGAACATGGAACTCATCAATTCAACTAAACTGATTAGCCAATGAGGTCCAGGGATTCACTGGTTTGTTTCCCTAGCACTGGAGTTAAAGATACGCACACCACTGCTCAGGTTTTACATGAGTTCTGGGGGTCTGAACTCAGGTCCTCTTGTTCGCACATAGGCACTTTACTGAATGAACAATAAATCACCGTAGCGATTTAATGTTTTAAAACTATGTTTTACAGAAATGTATAATTTATTGTCACATTATTATCATTCAAAACCAGCAACAATTAAAATATGATTGTAGGTATATTCCTTATGACTTAAATACTTTTTAATTTTCCATAGAACATTATCAAATCTTTCCTCTTCCCCAACTCCTCCCATACTCTCTCTTTCCCTACCCAATAAGCTTAATTAAAAAAAAAAAACCTTTATTTTTAAGTTGGAATGGTAGAAAATATGATCAAAATATATGAAGAAAAACTTAATAAAATGCAAATAAACATTTTTACAGGTAAACAGTAATTGTTTATAAGGTACAATAAAGTTTTAATACTTGCATCTATCCATCACAGGTTGATCAAATCAGGTTAGTTAGCCTATCTATCATCTCAAATATTTATTATCTCTTTGTGGTAAAAAACACTTAACCATCCTTTCTTTTAGTTGTTTTGAAATATACAACAAATTATTGTTGATTATCACTAGCATATTGTGTGGCAAATCACCTAGATTTATTCCTTTTATCTAACCAAATGTCCCTTTTGATCAATGTCTCCTCTGCCCATCCAGCCATCCACCAGTTGCTGGTAACCACTCTTCTACTCCTAAGAATGTGACATTTTCCAATTCCACATGGAAGTGAGATTGGACAGTGGTTTTTCCTCTGTGTTCCTAGCTTATTTCACCTGCCATTCCATGAAATTTTGAAAAATACTCAGATCCTCTGAGGAATAGCGCAGGATAAAATTAATTGTTTTAAGTTAAACTAAACTTAAGCTTTAAGATTAAGGTATAGATTTTAAGTATTCATGTCCATGAAAGCCAGTTCTGAGTCCTAGAAACGGTCTGCAATAAATGGGTTCCTTGCATTGTTGTATTGTTTACAATGAAGAAAAACTGAGTTAAAAAAAAAAAAACAACCTACCAATGGGATATTTTAGATCTAGGGAAACATTTGACTAAACTGTGACATTTAATGGGATTTTATGAGGCATTTAAATGGCACTTATAAACAGGTTTATTCCGACAAGAATGAATGCTTATATTACAATGTAGAGAACAAAGGCAGGCTAACAGTGACACACACAGCAATATGCATACACCCACATGCCTCCCTTAGGTGTTAGGAGGAGGAATTCTTGAAGAATAGAATATTTATGGTAGTTACTCCTGGGAAGTCTGATGAGTGATCCAGCATAGGACCTAAAAAATACCCGTGGAATCCAGGATCAATGGCCAAATTTTCTAAAAATGGGAATGTCTTACACATCTGTACAATAGATGCATTTCCCCCAACTTATAAAGCTTTATGATCTTCTATATGATGGCACCTGACAAAAACAAGATGAATCATACACAGAAAAATATGGGCAAGGATTTTTTTTAAAAAATGTAAATAGTATTCATCTTCAGAAAAAGCTTATAGGGGATTTTTCCCTTCCAATAATGTTTAAGATTTATTTTACTTTTTATTCATATATGTGTGTGTGTCTGTATGAGTTTATGTTCTGCATGTGCAGAAACCCAAGGATGCAATTGCATTCCCTGGAGATGGAGATATAGGCAATTGTGAGCCACCTGACATGGGTGCTGGGAACCAAACTCAGGTCCTCTGGAAGAATAGTAGGTACACGTAAGTGCTGAGCCATCTCTCCAGTGCCTTTTTCTTTTATTTACATTTTGCATTTATTGTAGGGCTGGAGAGATGGCTCCGAATTTAAGAGGACTTACTGCTGTTGTAAAGGACCTGGATTTGGATCCTAGGACCCACACACTGGCTTACAACCATTCATAACTCCAATTCCAGCGGATCCAATGTTACCTTTTCTGACCTCCAGAAGCACCAGGTATGTACTCAGTGCATATCCATACATGTGGGCAAAGCATGCACACAGGTAAAATAAAATAAATAAATCTAAAAGAAGTGTGAAGTCTCATTTACAAGTAGTGATTAAAGACTTACACAATATAGCCAACAGCATAGTAAAAGGAGGCACAGCATGGTCCTTGCCCAACAAAATCTGGTAAGTTTCTTGAACACAGGTAGCCAAATATAGCCATCTCTCCTGGGAATCAGTCAAGATGTGTAAAATTATAAATACTATACTTGAAGGTCCAAGGCAGGAGTACTACATCTGAGCTCACTTCTAATTGCCTGTATGATCTTGGCCAGGTTACTTAATCTCTCCCTAACATGGTGCTTCATCAGCATGACTACAGAGCTAGTTTGAGCAGGATTACCTCACAAGGGACCATCAAGAGTTGTTTTACTTTTCCCATTTTTATTATAATTATTAAGAATAAAACAGGATATAAGGTTAATAATTAAGCTACAGGCAGTTGAATCTATTTAAATTGTGGAGTTGTTTTTTGTTGTTTTATCTTTATTAAGAAGTGAATATGTAGCCAGGTGGTGGCGCACGCCTTTAATCCCAGCACTTGGGAGGCAGAGGCAGGCGGATTTCTGAGTTCGAGGCCAGCCTGGTCTACAGAGCGAGTTCCAGGACAGCCAGGGCTACACAGAGAAACCCTGTCTCAAAAAAACCAAAAAACCAAAAAACCAAAAAACCAAAAAAAAAAAAAAAAAAAAAAAAGAAGTCAATATGTGAGTATTACATGGATATCATTTCCCCTTCCCTCTTCTTCTTTCTCTAACTCCTTTCATGTGCCCCTCTTGGTCCCTAATTTAAACATTAGAGAAATGGTCGAAATTACAGCAAGAATCAGGTGAAAGATGGTCCTGTGAGTTGTCCTCAAATTCTCAGACTTTTATCCTCTCCTTTGCCTTCAAATCTCCATGTCTCCATAGAGGTATGGAATGATGTCTTTTCCTACTCGGAGTAAAAGTGACTCACCCTTTAGCGTTCAGAGACCCATCTTTTGTTTTCTCTTGGTTCTTGCAGACCATTCCTGCTCTCGTCACAATATCTGATACTTATGTATAAACCTAGAGATCCCTACTTATTATTCAAGAGAATTTTAAAATATTTATTTATATTTATGTGTCTATGTGTATAATTGTGGGAGTGGCTTCTGGATATGTGTGTATGCCCATAGAGGCAGGAAGATGGTGTAAGAGCCTGTGAAGCTGGCAGTTCTGAGCTGTCTGACATGAGTGCTGGGATTTGAACTTGGGTCCTTTGGAGGAGAAGTCAGTGGTTTTAAACCACTAAGCCAGTTCTCTAGGCCATACAGAAGAAAATCCTATCATGCCTTCCTCCTAGTATAACACTTCTACAATTATAATAAGATAAATGTCTGTTGTTTATACTATTTTGCCTATCGTATTTTGTTATAGTAGCCTGAGAAAATTAATACAGCATTAAACCTAAAGAATGGAACATATTCTACCACAGAGGTCAACAATGGGGAACTTTTGCTGTAAAGGTCATTTGGGGTTCATAACCGCTAGAAAATATAGAGTATATCACAAATCAAAAATACGATTGCAAGTTGCATATAACTACTGGAGGCTCTATTCCCAGTTTTAGGACCTACATTCTGATGGTTTGATAAAAAAAAATATTATGTTCCAGTTGTCAGGGTGGCTTCCTTTCAAATGGCATTTATATGATATGTAGTGAACTCTTGCCAGGGAGGACTTCTGCCTAAGGGGATAGATAGTATTATGTTTCTGAGATTCATCTGTAGCCTCCATAGGCTGAAGTATGAGGACCCACCCTGAAGAAATAGAAACTAACCATTCCCAAGTGATTCTTCCCCAGATTCTAGAACACAGACCACACTTGTATAAGAAGGCAGAGATGTTGGCTTTTCCTTCCAATTGAGCTTTCTGATCCCTCATGCCAAGAGCTAGATACAGGTTTTAGTTGAAATGCTCTTCTATCTAGGGCCAGAAGCAAGCCTATTTTGAAAACACAGTAGGTGTAGTTTAAAAAAAGTTCTGATCCTTCCAAGTAGGGAAGCTGCAGCTGGTGTTTTGACAGTGCTCAGACTGTGGGTGTGTAAGCATTTTACAATGTCTATTTGTAAATGCCTTTCACTATATTTATAGCCTCTTTACAACAATGCTAATGAATTTCAGTTCTGAAAAATAGAAGAATTTCTGAAATTTACTGAAGCACATGTCTATAGTGGCTGACACCCAACGACGATGCAGCTCTATGGTATCCATTCTACAGTCTGTTCAACACAAGGATATCATTTTTTTCTTCCAGAAAGGGTGTTATTGAACTCTAAAGAAGAAAAAGGAGCTTACACTTTCATCATTTATTGGCTCCTGCCAGAGTTTTTTTCTTCTTCTGTTAAGTTTCTATTCTGACAACAATTAAATAAAAGGAGAAGACAGGCAAAGGTTGGCCATCCATAGCACCATCTACCCGACGACACCAGAACAAGGCTGCCCAGGCTTATGCTTCTTCCTTCTAAGGGTTCATTGTGGAAGAGGGTACAGAAAGGTTGTAAGATCCAGAGGTGATGGATGACTACAAGGGAAGTGTTTTCCTGGCATAGCAGGGCAAGCACATATGTGAACTCACAGCTGTTGTGTTACTATGTGCGAGACTCAAGCCAAACCAAATCCTAGCAAGGAGGGTTAGTTGAGCATGAAGCCCCACCCCTAGCTGAGCAGTTGTTGGCATTTGATAGCTTCTAGGAAAGGCTGAGTCAGCTTTCTTTAAGAGTGTGGCCCCTGGTAGGTTGCCCACACTCATCCAAGAGTATATGAGCAGCACAAACTGGACTTAATGGGTTTTAAAAAACATAGGGCACAAAATGTAGTCGATCGAGAAGGGAGATGGATCTGAGAAGAGTAGAGGAGGGAAGTAAATAACTATAATCAAAACGCACCGTACAACATTCTCAAAGGACTAATAAAAATGAAAAGAAAATATGGAACTAAGAAAGGAATTTAAATTTGAAATCAAAATGATTTTATTCTCATATATTTTCCTGGAGGTTTTAGTTCGACCCTTGCATGACGGGTAACTGTATATCATAGAAGTCCCTTCATTTCCTTAACAGGGAAGCTAAATCACAGACAAGGGTCTGAGCAGGGAGCAAATAGATCCTAAGATCCCATGCACCTACTGCTTGTGCAATGACAATTACCTACTATATACTGAGGCAGAATCCTTCATCCATGGAGCATCCCACCCCCACAACCTGCCAGGGAGCCATTCACTATGCCTTGAGGGTCCCTTGTAGTGGTAGGGTAGTCACCCCTACTACTAAGAGTGCTGTCATGGGCAGTCTCTAGCTTTTAGTCCTTCCAGAGATAGCCTTGGCTACAGAAAGCCTCATTAGCCAACATGGGACAGCTCAAGTGGACGACTTTAGCTACAGAGCTCCTCGTGGATCTCACAGACACTTGTTGAACCAGTATCACAACTTAACTTTCCCTCTGCCCAGTCCTGCTCCTATGGTCATGGAGCCCTACAACAATCTTCACATTCTGCTGGAACGGTCTGATTCCTGAGGAACTGCTTGCTTTTCATTATATAGCAGAAGAAACTGCAGCTAAGTGAAGCTAAGTCACTTGGCCAATTTCAAGTCACCAAAGTACTAAAGTGACAGGATGTAGATTTGGATCCACTAAGTCTAATTGCAGAGACCAAGAGCACTTCTTTAAGCTGACTTATTTATTCACTCATTTATTTTAGACACGGGATCTCATGTAAAGTGACAGGATGTAGATTTGGATCCACTAAGTCTAATTGCAGAGACCAAGAGCACTTCTTTAAGCTGACTTATTGATTCACTCATTTATTTTAAACATGGGATCTCATGTATCCCAGGTTGGCTTAGAACTTTCTATATAGTCAAGAATGACCTTGAAACTCTGATCCTCTCAAAGCCACTGAAGCTGTTTTACTATTCAGCCTCTTGGTCTTCCGAGCAGAGAACCTGGCCTTGTAGACAGCAGGTCATCAATCATATCAGGCCGTCTATGTCAGCCTAGTTCACTCCCAGCTGGGTAAATAGTTATTGCTTCTCAAGTTAAGAAGAGCCAATAATAAAAAATGTACCTGGTGTGACCCATTTACCCTCCTGGGACCTGGGATATAACACAGGGCTCGTGCATAGAAGATGTGGAAGATGCACAACAGTGTGCAACCCTTGAGAACATGAACTCAGCCAGTGGCATGGCCTAATTTAGCCCAAGCTGGGACAGTTAAGCCAAGACATGTGGGATGGAAAAGGTGCTGAAGTGCAAAGAAAGCCAAAGGGAGCACACTAACAAATCTATGACAGCACTACCAGCAGTGTGACAGAAAGCTACCAAGCAGACACCAATATTCTAGAGCTATGTGGGGATGAAACAAGAAAGCGGTTCCCACAGAACAAGATTCTGAGCCCCTATGGTGATTTCATTAGCAGCCCCGTATCCTCAAAATGATATGCTACCATGATACACATCTTTCAGCTTTAGATACCTAAAAATATTTTGAGGTAGTGGGGAGAGTTGAGAAGGGATAGAAAATATCTAAAAGCCCTGTTTCCCATAATTTTCACCACCTCTCATTCCACCTGGGAGTCATATGCACCCATCAAATGTGAGATCACAGAGAAACTGCTTGAGTTACCCTGTCTTCCTTCTTTCTTCTAACCTCAAAATCTTATTCATTATCCCTTTCTAGTGTAAAACATATATGTATTCCTTGCTCATCCCAACATCTTGGTCCAGTGATACCCGCAAGACCTAAAAGCTGGTTAGTTTATCTCAACTTGGCACAAACCTAGACATATCTGAGAAAAGGGGATGTCAACTGTGGAACTGCCTTTATCAGATTGCCCTGCAGGCAAATCTGTGGAGGCATTCCCATGATTAATGATTGCTTGGGGAGGAGGCAGATCACTACAGGCAGTATCACCTATGGGCAGGTGGTCCTGGATGCTGGAAGAAAGGAAGGTGAGTGAGCACTGGGAGGCAAGCCAGTAAGCAGCATTCCTCTTGATCTCTTCTATAATTCCTGCCTCCTGATTCCTGCCTTGGCTTCCCTTCATGATGGACCTTTAAGCCAAATAAACTCGTTCCTCCTCAAGTTGACCTTGTTCAGTGCTATGCTATGTCACAGCAACAGAAAGCAAACTAGGACAGCAAGTGAACTCATTTCCCCTCTTCTCCTTGATCCCTGCTTAATATCTCAGACCTCAGCTTTGACTGTGAATGTTGGGCAGGGAACACCCAGCTCAATTTCCCACTTTGTTACAGGCTTGCTGGTTCTGACTATAGGTCCTGTGTGATCACAGGGTAAACGGAATGTATACAAGGCCAGGAGGCAGGCTGATTGACAGCGAAGCAGGATCCAGATGGAAGATTCCTGGTGTCTTAGCTCTGTCTTTTCCTATCATACATAAGATGGCACTAATCTAAAGGAGCCTCTACAGTCACATCTTTTATTCTTCAGGGGAGTTTTCTTTCTCTCAGATTAGCAACTAAAAGGTGACTTACATCATGTATGAAGACAGTGAATGTGGAGCGCATCCCCCACTAGCATTCTGCTCCACAACATAGCAAGCCCCGGAGCTGGGCTATTCCATAATGAAGGGACAAAACAGGTTTCCTTTGTCAAAGGAACAGTTTCCTGTCCTTCCCCAGAAACGTGCATCCAAATGCCCTGCTGAGATCTTAGAGTCTCCACATACCCATCTTATAGACAAAGCATATCCTAGGCGCCACAGACTTTGGGATTGCAAAAGTAGTCCCACTGAAGTATGGGAATTCCCAATTAATGCCAAGGACACAAAACCCCAGAGCGATTTCTCTAGCAGCTCTCTCCTTGCAATGCAAGTCTTCACCCAGATAAGCACAAAAACCTCTGCTATTTATAGAAGGCGAAGGCATGTCAGAAGGTGATAGGGCATTTCTCATTCAATCCCTCTCCTAATCTCGATTCTTTGTGCAGGCTCTGTAAGGACACCTGGAAGTAGACTTCCCTCCAGATCCTGGATAGGGCATAACAAGCCCAGCAACCCCTGAAAGGCAAAAGGGCAGACTTCATGTATAAGCCCCCATCTTGGTATTTCAAAAGTGAGCAAAGGGCTTGAAAGAAGCTGGGCCCAGATCCTTGTCAGTGTCAGAGGGAGAGAGAACTCATCGTGCAACTGTGAGAACAGTTTGCAGGGTGCCACTTAGAGGAAATACATTAGAAAGGAAATAGCTGTAGGAAAAGCAGGCTAGAGACCAAATGGCACTATGAGGTGTTGCTGCTTCCTAGTGTCTTGCTGCCTTATTCTGACCACCCAGTGGCAGGAAAATCAGTGTGACTCAGTCAGGGCAAAACCCTGTCACTACTGCTGGGTTTTGCTATAGCAAAGAAATGTCACTGTTATATGTGGGTAAAAAGAAAGAGAGAAAGTGAGAGGCGGGGAGAGAGCAAGCGCATATACCAATGACATTCAGTCTGCACCAATGTAGGCATAATACCTACAGAATGAGAGGCTTCCTTGAATCTGCTGGTATTCCTCTGCGTCACACATTTGCTGCCCTCGCTCCATTTCCAGACCCCTCCTGACACTGACACTCTTTCTAGGGAATAACTATGTGCTTATAATCCCTGGTGGTCTTCTGGTCTACTGTCTGAGGGTGTCTATGATTCTACCTCCTCAGAGGGATCCAGAACATGACCTGCTTTCTACTATATTGGAAAAGCTCTTCCATTGAATTCATTCAAAGAACTGGGGTGGGGTGGGGCTTGGAATTCAAACAGATTTGGCGTTATCTCTAAAGTTTCCATGCCAGGAATTAGGGTCTGACATACAGTGGTGTGTTTAAACTCTCTACACAAAGCTAGAGAGATGGCTTGGAAGTTAAGAGCACTAGAGGACCTGAGCTCTAGTCCCAGTATCCAAATGGCAAAGGACAACCTTCTGTAACTTCAGTCCCAGGGGATCCAATGCCCCCTCCTCTTAATTCTTGCAGGCACTGCCTATACATAGTATACAAACAAACATGCAGGCAAAACACCCATACGCATAAAATTAAAAACAAAAACCAAAAAAACCTTTTCCACATCTCACCTTAGAAATTTGGAAAGGAAAGGGTTTATTTCATCTTACAGCTTTTAGTCCATCATTCAGAGAAACTGGAAGAGGAAACCAGCAGCAAGAATGAAAGCAGAGGTCATGGGAGTGCTGCTTAATGGCTTGCTCGCCACCGCCTGTTCACCCACCTTTCTTAACTGCCCAGGGTTACTATCGTGCACAGTAAGCTGTGTTCTCTCACCTCAATCACCAAACAATAAAACACACGACAGGTTTTCTGGTGGGAACATTTTCTCAACTTAGGTTCCTTACTCTACAATGACTCTAGTTGTGTCACATTGACATAAAACTAGCCAGCATACCCTGACCTAAACACACATTCATATTAAAAAAAAAAAAAAAAAAAAACAACTGTTAGCTGGGCGGTGGTGGCAAACGCCTTTAATCCCAGCACTTGGTAGGCAGAGGCAGGCGGATTTCTGAGTTCGAGGCCAGCCTGGTCTACAGAGTGAAATCCAGGACAGCCAGGGCTACACAGAGAAACCCTGTCTCGAAAACCAAACCAAAGCAAACAAACAAACAAAAAACCAAAAAAAAAAAAAAAAAAAAAACCTGTTCAAAGACATGCCTTCATTCCAACTTGCAGAAAAGAAGGAAAGTACTAAAAGGATCACTTAAGGCAACATTACACATTTTTAAAAGAAAGCACTTCAGTAATCCAAATCCAATGACCTAAGCAGCCTGGTGCATCCCTTACAGGCCAACACACAGCGCATCTACATGTACTCTTTCACTAGTGGTTTTCTTCCTTCTAAATCAATAGGGTCACTTATACCCATTGGTTCACTTATACCAAAAGTGGGCCTTCTTAATGCTTGCCTTTGGTAGACACAGAGCCTATACACATCTTGTGCCAATCAGTACCCAGAAGCTTATTTCCTGCTAAGTTGTAGCCCAGGTGCATAAGCAACCATGATACATTAGTCAATCTGACAAAAACATTGACTTCTATGCTAGTAAGTTGGTCTCAAGAGGTCTAAGTACCCTTCTCTAAGCACTTAGTTTACGTTTAGTACATAAATGCTTACTTAATCTTTGCCTCAACCTAAAATGTCCCAAAGCTCATCAATCACTCATTGATGATGTTTCTTGAAGATCCGGGGCTCCTGAAATCACTACAAGTGAGGAAAATGCAACTCCACTGCATCATCTTCTCCTGTTCTATAATCCTCTCAGTAGAACTTCTAGTCTTCCACAGGAATACTGCATAGTGTTATGGTATGGGTATGACACGTGCCCCACAGGCTCGTGTGTTGGACACTTAGTTCCTACCTGTTATTGCTCTTTTGGGCAGCCTATGGTGATGGGGGAAGACAGAGTCTACCTGGAGGAAATAGGTCACTGGAGGTGTCCTTTGCAGGTTAGTTTATATTCTCACGCCCATCCTGATCTTTCGGCTTTCTGGGCACCAGGAGTGAACAGCTTTCTGTTCCAACACTCCTGTTGACACGATGTTCTGCCTAAGCACATAGTGCTAAATGATCATGGACTAGTCCTGTCAAACCATGAGCCCAAATAAGTTCCTCCTGTCTTACTCTGTTTTGGTCAAGTATTTGGTCATAGCAACAAAGTAGCACTGGTTCGGGAGGTTATCAGACTTCCTGCTCACAACCCCATGCCCAGCTTCTAGGATCACTTCTCTTTCACATCCTAAGCCAATGGGAAGCATCCTCTGAGAGATCTGAGCCTTAGTAATCAACTTCCCTACATCCACCACCAACTCACTGAAAGGCCTGCATTGGCCTCACACTCTCAGTCATAAGCCAAAATAAAGGCTGTTTAACTTAGCACTTCCGGACACCAGACAGAGCCTGAAGATTATGTCAGCAGCCCTATGACTGCAATATCAGGATCATGGTGACCTTTCAAAAGTCCCATCATCCTCTGGAATCCACAGTATCTGCTAACAAACTGCTAAATCTGTATCTCAGCCTGCCATCAACAACCCACCATCTCCAACACAGTGAGATCCATCTGAGAGGATACTAGCTTAAAGAATCCCAGCCTTCTCCATCTTCTCTTTTCATCTTCTTAATTCCCTCTCTATGAAGGCCATCTGGGTAATTCATCTCCAACACTGCCTTTCCTTCCCCCAGTCCCTTTAATGCTTACAACCTTCATTCATTCACCTTCAGCCATCCACTATCACGGCCTTACAACACTGTGGCCTATGAATAGATTGCTCTCCATAACAGTTTCATCTCTAAGACAGACAGCATTAGTCTCTCTTCTGGCCACAAACTCCTGTTCTCCCTTTTCAGCTCTCAACTTTCCCCACGCACGTCTCCCTTGCCTGCCTGCCTGCCTGCCTTGCCCCTAACAACTTGTAGCTGTGCTCCCTTACATCTGCAACCGGTGTGTGTCCACCCCTTATGCTTCAGGGTACTACCTGTTTCCTCCAGTCAGTGCCCATGAGCTTGCAGCAGGCAGCAGGTAACTCAATCTTCCCCTCTCAACTCAGAGCAAAAGTCCTCCTCTAGTTTCCTCATTCTTTAGAGGAAAAAGAAAACTGATTAGGTCTTAGGGCAGCTGATTTGGTAAGGACTGACAAACTTGTTTTTTGTCTAACCTCTAGCCAGCTTGCTTCTACCTCCCTTCCTTGGAGGCAAACACCCGCTCCTCTGGTTTCTGGTTTTCTGCCTTCTACTAAAGTCAATTTCTAGAGATGTCAACCTGTTTCTCTTTACCAAGTCCTTAGATTCTTTTTGTTGTTGTTTGTTTTTCCCTTTGGGCCCTTCTGCAGAGTCTGAGGCTCTCTTCAAGCAAAGGTTTCTGAATCTGTTTTTATTGTTATTAATTAATTTGGTAATAGAAACTATTAAACCTATAACCACACATAACTGTGTACACACACACACACACACACAGAGACACACACACACCCATACAAGATGTAGGTAGATGAAGTTAACTGAAATCTATTTATGTTCAAGTATCACAACAGGGTAGACAGAATGTTTATTGCATCACAAGCACCTTTGTTATACATTAGGTTGCATAAGGTGGGCAAAGCCAGCTTTTAACATACCATGAAATTAACAACTGAAGGATCCCAAATGCCCAGGGGACAACTGAGGCCACACTTTTAGCCTAGGGAAAATTTCTTATTATCATTTAACTTTTTATTTGTTTCTTTGGCATTCCTTCCATCCCTCACCTTAATTTAGAGTCTCACTACAGAGTCCCAACTGGCCTGAAACTTGTGATATCCTCACCTCCATTTCCCAAGTGCCAGTATGATGACATGGGAGCCACCACTGTGCTTGGCGCTCACCATCTTAAAGTTAACCCTGGTAATGCTTTCTGAAGTAGCTTTTCACATTAAAACTAACTATGCGCTTTCTAGAAATTAGAAGACCATTCTTTGCAGTGCTAAGGGATGTAAAGACCCAAGGAAGACAGCAATCACTGTCACATCCTTACAATGGGCTTCAATTTGTTCAGACAAGACAAAAACTTCTTTGATGGTGCCCTTCTGGTGTCCCTGAATAGAATTCTTCAGAACTAAACAGGAATACTGGAGCCCTATTCTCCCTAAGATCCAGAATAGTGCCTAGCACACAGGGCGTCCTGGATGTGCTTTTCCTCCACGGAGGTCTCTTTCCTCGGAAATACTCCTGTTAAAAGACAGAAATCGCTTCTGGAACTACCGCATGGCAGCAGCTTGCTGGCTGCTGAAGAGCTCTAGACTGGACCCAGCAGCTGAAGCCACAATGCTTCCTTGTCCAGTAAGACCTGCTAATGAGGACACTGTGTGTGTGTGTGTGTGTGTGTGTGTGTGTGTATGTGTGTGTTTTTGGGTTTTTTTTTTTGTTTGTTTGGTTTTTTTTTTTTTTTTTTGCTTAATCATCTGTCTGTTAGCCTGCTGGCCATCTGGTCAGGTAAATCTTGGTGAAGATTTGTTTCAATGCAGCACACTGCCCTTTTTGTAGAGGAACACTGGCCCAGAACTGCTTGAATACAGTTGGCACACATCTACTATAAACAATTTGGCAGAATAAAACAACCTTACAAACTAATATATGCCACACTTTTCTAATATAACTACTTAGCAAGAAGTATAATGTGCATTAGGTACTAAAGGGCAATGAGATTTTCTTTGATCTTTTAATTTTTATTATTGTTGTTATTATTATTATTATTATTATTATTAAAATTATTATTATTATTATTATTATTATTAAAATCCATGCCATGCTAGGCTACTCTAAATATATGGAACACATGCTAAAGAGCTTGCATAGAGGCTGAAAAGAAACACAGAAGAGGCAAATGGAATAAAATATAAGCCCTGGCACCCCCACTTAAAGAACTATGGCATTCAACAAGTGGTTGTTAAATGAGCCGCTACCATATGCTCGACACTGTAAGGCATGTGGCAATGATGAAACACACTCTTGATCTGCCTTAAATCCAGTAAAGGAGTCCGTGGGTGGGTACATCCCAAGTGGCATAGTATCAGCCCCAGCACCATGCTAAACATGAGGTTTCGGGCATTTCAAGAAGAGAGAAATAGTAAAAGATAAGAAAATTCTTCCAGAGGAGACCATGGCACAGACATCAGGCTATACCAACAGGTGCATTAGAGGTGGTCAGAGGAGTAGGAGAAGCACCAACATCAACCTGGGAGAATCTAAAACAGTGCTTCTCAGGATGCAGACTTCCCCAGCAGCAGCAGTAGCAGCAGCAGTACCTGAAAACTATTTGGAAATGCAAATTCCAGTATTGGGGATATGGTTTTAATTGGTAGTGTACTTGCCTAGTACACACAAAGCCTTGAGTTCAATTCCCAGTACCACATAAGCCAGGTATGGTGTCACATGCTTATGATCCCAGCACTAGGAATATGGAGGCAAGAGGATCAGAAATTCAAAGTCATCTTTGCACTCACAGCATCTTTAAGGACAGCATGAGCTACATGAGGCTTTCCCTCAAAAACAAAAACTAACCAAAACTAAAACCAAACCAAACCAAGCCAAACCAAAACAACAACAACAACAACAACAACAACAACAAACCAAAATGTAAATTTCCAAGTCTATTTCAGGTCTACTGAGTCAGAACCACAGGATGGAATCCTACAATCTGTTTTGTTTATGTGATTCTCGAGTCTGCTCTAGTTTAAGAACCACAAAGTCAAGGAAGGCAATGCCCTTCTTTCAATGGGTTAAGCAAGAACATGGGGCTTTCCCCCTATCACCCTACCCTTTTGCACAGTAGTGCCTTGAGGATTCAGCAGTCACAGTGTGAGTAGGGGTTAGGGTATCTCCATCTTTTTATAGCCTACTCAGGTGGCAGGACAATGTGAAGAATTTATGCTTCCCACTAGTTTATATATACAGAAAGCCCTTGTACACCCTCCTTGGTAGCCTGCCCTCCTACTTCACAAAGTAGATTTGAGAACTGGAGGCTGGGAAGAGCTAGGCAGATGCAGGAGGTAAATGTGACCTCTTGGGCCTGCTAGCTCAGCAAGGAGTAACTCTCAAAGACAAGGATGTAGTGATAATACCACTGCTTGTTAGATTAGATCATTATAAAAAGATGTTGTAGTATGTCAGAACATGGTATTGACTATATTGAAATGTGTGTAGTCCCTGAAGACCAACAGGATCTGTTAGCCTGTGGCCTCAGCTGTCCTTTTGCAAGCTAAAACATGATAGGTGATCTCTCTTGCTTCATATCTTCTCTCTATTTTGATAGCTCAAATTCTCTATAGCAGCACTCTGTTTGTATAACCTTTTCCTTCTGGTGTGTTAGCTTCTGGGATGAGCACAGCACTGATGTGGCTGTTGCTCAAGCTATTGGGATTTTCAGGTGGCCTCATCACACGCAAAGAGCTCTTTACCATCCATCAGAAGAGGGAATGACACATAGGGACCTGACTGGAACATCAGAGGTCATAATCCAATTCATTCTCACAAGGGCCATTTCACAAAGGCAGTGTTTTGACTTGGTACAACACCTACAGAATGCTAACTCACATGCTCTAGAGATACCCATAGCTCCGTGCTCAGCTGAGCAGACTACCTACCATAGATAGACATGTTTTCTGTATCTCTCAGCCATCTAAGCCATGAAGTGTCTCTGTATTTGGTCAGTGTTGGGAGAGCACTTGTTACTCTTATTATTGTAAGTAAATGGACCATGTGATAACACAGATGAACACTGAGGAAGTTCATGGTACAAAGTAAAAACAGCCATGCACTTCAACTCAACTTATATGAGGTACCTAGGGGATCAAAATCATAGAGACAGGAAGTAGAATAATCGCTTCTAGGACTACAGGAAGGCAGCAATCGTGAGACCCTGTTTAATGGGTATAGAGGTGCACTTATATCAGAGGGGGAAACTTCTGGAAATGACTGCACAATGATGTGAGTTTACTTAAATCAAACCACGAATTTAAAATGGTTAAGACGATAAATTGCATGTTATGTGAGTTCCACTACATCTTTAAAAATTTAAGTCAAGACTATTGTCTTTACACAGACAGTTTACACAGTTTAACAGTTAACAAGGAGAATACTGTTATTTTATACGCATGTGCTGCATATTTGAATATTATATCTAGGTGAATTTCAGTGTCACCCTCAACTTACGAATGGTGAAAGGTAGATTAGAAAGACAACAATTTGCAAAGAGGTGGACTAAGATTCAAGCCTAAAAGACTGCCTGCTTTCAACACAGGACCTCAGAACTGCACACAATGCTTACAATGCAAACAGCTTATAAGAATAGACTTCAGCATGTTGGCAGACAAGTGAAGATCTCAAGGCTACTGACCTGCTCTGATGTAGCACACCAACATGTATTATGCAGGTATGCGGCAGTAGAAAGTTCTAGGTAAGAACTTGCAGAGATAATTCAATAGTTTCTTGTCTATACAACTCTGCAATGCACAATACCAACTCTGATTTTAGATTACCAACACATGTATCAGACAGCCAGTGAAGAATTTGACAATGAAGAAATTACCATGTTGCCAGGCATGTCTTTGAGGGTCTTAGAATTCAGAGACACTTGCCCCAGGAAAATCTGTCATGCAGCTCTTGCACTCCACACCAAGCTATGAAGAGTAGACAGAGCCTACATAGCTCAAGGGACCACAGAATAGCTAGAGTTAGGAGACACAACTATAAGTGAGGCATACAAAGATGTGCAAAGTCATCTAGGAGATGAAGGAGAGTATACCACCTGCATCTCCAGTCTGCAAGGCAGCTGGTCTTGTTCTGACAAATCCCAGGAAAATACCCTGGCTTTGAGTAGGGTCTACATGACATGTGCCCAGTTCTTATCTATTGATCCTGAAACCCACACCGTGCTTGCTCTCCAACACCTTGTGAATACTTCCTCACTGGAAAAAAAAGTGACTAGAATCTTTAGACAAAGCTTGATTCCCATCCCTTTGCTGATCCCTGTGATCGTCCCATGCCTACCCGCCTTGGTGAGAACATGGCAGTACCTGGTGTGTGTCAGTGGGCCCACTGGTCGCTCAGGTCTTCTTGGGGGCAACGCACCAGGTCTGTTCAGAGAATTGGTTTTAGGTGGCCGAGGCTTTTTAGGTGGGATGGCAGGAACAGAAGGCTTCTGTAAATCCAGTTTTGGCTCTCTCTCTGTTCTTTCTTTAAGTCATTTTTTGAGGAAGCAAGCACAAAGAAAACAGACAGACCTCATGTCAGTGACAATATTTAAATATACATTGCTTAGTCCCTGCTTTAACACACACACACACACACACACACACACACACACACACACACTGATGCCATTTCTGAGAGCCCAGTGGGTAGCAAAGAGTACCACTCACTACTTATTCATAATCAGCTTAGCAGTCAGAACTCAATGTCCTCTCCTTCCTGTGCTTTTGCTAGTGCTGGTCCTTCTGCCACTGACCTCTAAGCAAGCTCCTACTTAACCTTCAAAGCCTGGATAAAACATCTCCTTAAAATCCTGTGCAGCGCTGGCATACCATTGATATTTCGTAGATGGTTGATAGGTTTTACTATATGGTCCACATGATCTTCTACTGGGTGTAGGGAAAGAGTTGCCATGATGCCTCTCAGATTAACCTCTGAGAAGCTCATCAGCCAGTAAGCGAGGAAACTGCTCAGGAAACAGCTTGTTCAGGGATCTCTACACAGATTTTGAACTTGAAAGACAAAGTGGGACTTCTTAGACTGTGGGGTCACTTTCTGGAGTCAAGGAGTTAACAGGAAGAGCTTGAATCCAGATCTGGTAGTCAAATTGAGCAGTGTGCAATGGCAGCTTCAATTTTCCCATTTTCAAAGTAGCCTTGCCTTGTGTATGGTAGAAAAAGCATTAACCCACATTCTTACCAATAAAGACTGAACTTCCGTGTGTGTGTGTGTGTGTGTGTGTGTGTGTGTGTGTGTGTGTGTGTGTGAGTGTGATTGAAGCACAGGTAAAATTCCTGTATTTGTCTTCAGAACACCTTTCATTGGCAAACACAGGCACGAGACCATGTTGTTTGGGCACACAAAATAAGTAGCAACAACTTTCGGTGCCTCCTAGGGTATATTGCAGGTACCACTGGGCTTGTCTTCATTGTATTTCTAAAGGAACACACCCAAACTGGGAATTATATGAACTCAGTTTCTGGCACACTAGGGCTAGAAAAAGGAGGGGCTAAGCTAAAATGTTGAGAGCTAACTTCCTGGCTGTGCAACAGGAATAGTAACCTGCACAATGATATGACCTGGATTTTGATGACATCACAGGGACGCTAAGACTCAGACACTAGTTCCCTGAAGGGTCTATTGCTTCTGACTAGGGCTTCTGTCTCCCTGATTCACTGTGGAATAGGACAAGGACTCTGTGAGAGGAAGAGTTAGGGCTGTGTGGCTACTTGGTCAGCCAAGGAGAATGGCTGCTCACACACCCGTCTATAAATTAGTCAGCATGGGACAGGGGATGAAGTATCTTCATCACAGAGTCTAGCTAGGATACAGATATTAGAGTCCTCCATGAGAACAGAGGGTAGGTGTTTAGTATTTCATAGCACATGCTTTTAGCAAAGAGTTGTTGATAGGGCATACACTGAATAGCAATTTTTCCCACTGATCTCTAACATAGGCTGGGCCTTCACAATGAGGTTCTAATGACTCAAATTTTACCTGCTCACTAAGAAAGAAAGAAGTATAGATCTTTAACAGCTTGCAATGTTGGCAAAACTTTCAGTAGGCTGATGTGAAATATTAAATTCCGCAATAAAATTTCATGAGGCCACCAAGGAGCACCTCCAGATAATTATATTCATTAATTCAGCATTTCTCCTGTGACTTCAAAATAACTGCTTTTTAAAATGGAATTTGGTTGGCTTCCTATTCATAATAACATAGCACTTTCCCATAAAAATGTGTGATCAATCAAAACTTGGCCACCTAGTAAAAGGAGCCCTTCCATGGCATGCAGATTTCTTTGGGAAAGATACCCAGAGTGATGGGAATCAAGCACATGTTTTAACCTAACTATGTGAGGTTTTAAGAGACCTCTCTGCCAAAGGAATTTCTAAACTCTCTCTGACAACTATGAGACTGAGTTGCTTTTCCCAGTATGACCATTCCCCTCACCCCACCCCTCCAATATTACTGGCCAGGATTATGTGTCTGTAATGCTATTAGCCAGAGTCAAGGGCCCAGCAATGACCAAGGACGATGGCTTTCATTTGTCTGAATGGCAATTTCAGCAAGCCAAGACCACCTATCAATGGTGCATCAACCCTTCCCCACAAAATACTGAGAAAAGTGGAGGGATTCGATAGAAAGCATCAGATATACGCAGGGCCCTTGATGAAGTTACAAACCATCAACTTTGGGGTGTAGGCAAGATGGCAATAATAGACACATCATGGAAAAGGCCTAATATGTTCAATGACTAGGCTGGTTGGTTTTGAGTTGATTAAAAAAAAAAAACTCTGTCTCTGTAAAAGTGCTACATAACCTCTCATATTTCCTTCAAAATGAGATGTTTGGAGGCAATCAAAACAAACCCATAATCACTATATTCCAAAGAAAAAGCAAATTGTGTGGGTAATCGGAACTAGTGCCATGACAGACAGCTTCACTGCTTGCTGTTCTAAATGTGCCAATGAAGAATTGATCTCATACCTTTCTCTTCTGTTCTGTTTGGGAGTGTTTCCGGTCTTTCAGGAGGTATCTTTTTAATTTCATGTTTTCTCTCTGTGGTACCTAGGAGGAAAAAGCTAATTGCAATCAAAAAAATGTTTCCTGTATTTATTTGACACATCTGCACTTAAATATTTATCAGGTATAGCAAAGGCAATAGATCCCCCCCTTAATATGGCTGCTGCCGTTATGCAGATCTTAATTGTTCAGAAACACAGCAGAATTCATTTCTAGTCTATGTCATGAAATTGGCTTGCATAGGCAGGTGTCATGGTACATGCTTATAAATTTGGCACTTGGGAGGCCAAGGCAGAATCACTACAAGTTCTAGGCCAACTAGGAATATATACATACATGTGTGTGTGAATGTGTGTGTGTGTGTGTGTGTGTGTGTGTGTGTGTAGACAGAGAGAGACACAGAGAAAGACTGTCTTTGAAAAGAATTTGCATGTCTATAAATATTTAATTAATAAAAACATCATTACTCTTTTTAAAATATTTAAACACTGTTTCCTTGGACATTAAAAGTCAAAAGATTATGATGAAGTAGGCATGCAGGGTGCATAGAAATAATTTACTCATCAAAACATATAAATAAAGAATCATAATAAGCATATTGTATCTTATAAGTAAAAACAGGTTTCATAAGGATCTAGACTCCATCTTGTAATAAACTAAGTACATAGCCTGGAATTGTTTGATAGACCTTGCATTGTAAGGTAAGGTCTATTATTCCCTTGGCCAGAATGGGGCCAGCCTTACAAATGTTTTGACCCGTAGTTGAAATAATTCAACCCTATTTCCAAGGTTACATTATAAGGCTATATAGCTTACACTTTATTTGCTAGAATATTGGACATCCATATTAGAAGTCAACTACCTCAGAGAAGCCATGCAAACATACTCTGGCCTTCAGCCCCAGCTAAGCCCAGTCTCCCAGTCATTCCTGACATAGGTAGCAATACATGTGAATGAAGCAGCCGTCTTTCAGGTGGATATACCAGCATCAGCTTTCAGCTTTCCAAACCAATGTCCCAGGCATGATGGAATAGAAACTAACCATTCTGGTCATGCGCTATTCACATTCTTAGCCCACAGAATCTATGGCTCTATAAAGATCGTTATTTTATACCACAAAGTTTGGAGTGGTTTCTCATACACCAACAATGTCTAGAATATAATTTGAGGAATATGCAGATTTGCTACAATGGTTTTCCCTAAATCCTGTCTCTGTGTCTGAATTCTTCAAGAATCACATATTTCCCAATACATCACTTTACATTTCTCCTTTGCTCTTGTGGCCTGCCACTGTTCCCTCACCTAAGGGCCTCATCTTTGCTATTGGCCTCAGGCATACAAGAGCACTGGGAACTAGCTAAAGCACAAAACAGTCTAAAGTACTCTCTGATCGACTTGAATGAGTACCTGACTGTACACCTGGCTGGCCTCATGGGTGTTAGGTATTGAAATCAGAATTATGAGGTCCCAAGAGGTCAAAAAAATTTAAAATTTTCATTGAACACATACTTCATGTGACAACCTTTAATGACACTATACATTAAACACTGTTTCTGATTTATATCATTTACATATCTGAATTCTTTTGGTAAAAGGAAGTTGATCACATTGGCAATATGAATATCTATGTATTTCCCCATTACAAAGCAATTCTCAATATACTTCAGGATAAAAGAGCAGGAAGACAAAATGTTGCTGTGCTTTACCCAGGAGAGATTCATTGCAAATATGGTAAAATTATTTCAAAAAGAATTTGTCTACCACCTACCATATAGTCTCATTTATGAAGACAATTCTACTATCACTAAGAATCTGGTCTTACTTACTCTATTCTAGGCTGCCCAATTCTCGAACTGCTCAGTTCGATGCCTTGGGCTCCAACTGATTACTAAGGCCTCTAGAGAAAAGGGTCTTCAGAGAAAAAACATGCGACTAGTCTATTTTAATCTTAGCACAATAAAATATTTATATAGCCAGAGCCACTAGGTGGCAAAATGAAACTGTTCAATGTTAGTGGCAATTGGGGTAGAATGGGAGGCTGACTTCATATCCAATGCCAGGTCAATCTCCGTAATTCTTAATTAGAGCCAAATAAATAAGAAAGAAATATAATCTTAAATAGATTCTTCTTCTAAATTTATAGTCCCTTAAAAAACTTGAATTTTTTTTTTTAAATCACTTCTTAGTTGGAAGTCAGCCTGAACTTCATAGTGAGTTTTGGGCCATCCAGCGATAGAGTAAGAGGTCCTGTGTTTAAAAAACCAAACACTTCTTAATAAATGTGTGAAAAAAATCCAAACCTGATCATTTATATATATTCTTATGTCCTATACATATAATTGTGGATTTTTAAATTCAAAGCAGTCTTAATTTTATCTTAGTTGTTTCTTGTCAAAATTAGCATGTACACATACATATATCTTAGTGTATATTCACTGTGCCATATAATGGGCTTTCTTGTGATGCTTTTATCCATGTATGTCATGTGGTTTGATTATTTTTATATCCTCTCTTATCCCTTTTTCTCCTCAGTTTGTTAACAAATCACTTAAATAATCATTCACAAAAGGAATTTCTCTCCACAATTAAGAGTGACTGTTAGAAAGAGGGGTTCCATTGGGATCTCCACCTTGCAGTGACATCACTTCTTCCTATGTTTATTACTCACCCTTAATATCTAAACTACACAGAATGAGTGAACTAGATTTTGCTTTCAAGACTAGAAAATAATCAAGAGGGAAAGTATCTATGGCTAGAAAACCATCTTTTTGTTGGGGGAAGTGAAATAAGTGCAAATTTTGGCTAACCACATAGGACAGACAGCGAAACCCCAGCAACTCTGTTCATACACAATGATGCAATCCCATGGGAAACCGACCCCCAAGACAATAACCGGGTCTTTGCTCCTCAAAAACAGATTGTTAAAAAAAAAGACCCAGTTCATTTTATAGTACTTTCTGGCCATTCTCCGTGAGAACCCCAGTTTCTGCACTGTAGCAGAGACAAGTTTTAGTGATATGAGATCTTTTGTTTGCTTGTGTCTAGGAAAAACAGCGGCCCATTTAAAACCTGCCTGCTGAGACCAAATCACAATCCCCAAGCTGTGGATCCAAAAATCTTGAACTCTAACAAAGGAAATTTGAATTTGTGCAAAAGAAAGATGAATATTTTGTTTGCTGGACCTGAAAGGTACATTACCTGCCCCTTGTTTGATGACAGGAGCGGATGGAGGTGGTGGTTTCTTGGGTCTCTGAAAAAATCAATCAAAATTACACATGAGACTGTTGGCAAGCTGTAGTATCACAGACAGACCACAGACATTGTTTTCTATGTGCAGCATGGACAATTTAGGGAGCCTCTCCAAAAAAATTGAGCAATTCTCTCTTTAGACACACCAGCTTTCTTTTGGCACCTCTAAATAAACACTGAAGCAAATTCAATCGGCAAAATAAAACTCAGACCAACAAATGAAACGCAGTTTTCCCCTTTCTAAATTTACAACAGCCTTCTAGAAAAGCTCAGTTCAGCAAAAATGGCCTGAAACCAGCAAGCACAATGGTGCCCCTAAGCTGAAGCCACATTTGCAATTAAGATTTAATCAGCTGAATAGCAAGTGGTTCAACAAGAGTGACCATGAAGACTCAAAATCAGATCTGATAGGGTGTATGGAGCCTTCAACTAAATGCAGACCAAGAGTCTACTGCCACCTGGCAAGTCATCCCCCCGACCTGGCTCCCACTTTTGCCTCTTTTTATGCTGAGGAAGGTCATTTGTGAGGTCTCTCATACAGCAGTTAGACCTTACAACATTCGATAAACTGAAATGGACGTGGGGTTTTTCGAAGTGGCTCACTATTTCTTTTTCTATTACACATTGTTACTCCATAGGTGATTGAAGTAGCAGTGCAATCAATAGCATTCATCCTTGAACTGGTTTCAGAGTTTGTGGGCTTTTCTTTATCATCTAAGATTGACTATAGGAAGGAGATGAACAAAGATGAACTGGCTAAACATTTCAGCGGTCAGAGAACACAGCCAGGCACCATCTTGTACTGTGATGCTAAGGGCAAGGGAGAACCATCCAGTGTGATATCACTAAGGAAGGTTGCAGGGTGCTGAGAGGGTGTGGGTGGATGCTTCACATCACTGTTGACACTCCTTACTTTCTCAGGCACCATATATTTGTGGTTATAAGAAACCTACAAAGACTCTCTTCTGGTTTCCAAAAATGCAGTAGTGTGACATTACCACAGGGACCACAAAAGGCAGATGCCCAGCCCCTACTATGGCTTACCTTTCTCTGATACAGTACTAGGCTGCAGAAGGAATATGTTTCCAATAAAATCCAGAGAATACAAGACACACAAGAACATGTCTTCTTGTATTTATCTGTTTATGTGTTTTTTAATCTGAGGAGGGGCCATTATAGCATTCAGGCTCTGGATTCAATACCTTTTCAGCCTGATTCTTCATTAGTTGCTGATTACACCAGATTATTTTGAGTAAAGGCTATAGCATGGTAGGAAAGACAAAGGGTTCTGAAAGCTGACGATCAGTACAAATCTCTATTATTAGATGATGACAAGCAACCTCACCTAGCTCTCCTTTCTCACCAATAAATGGCCATTAATATTATCTTTCAACTTGGGAGGAGATAGTTTTGCAAGGAGAGTTAGTAACCTTTGACTTGGGTAACTCATGTAGTAACTCTACGAGGAACTGGTATCAATACGCCCATGTGACTGTTGAAATAACTGAGAGGAAAGTCATTCCCCAAGGTCACCAAGCTCTTAAATGAAGCAAGCTATTAAATAGGGTAGAGGGCACTGGGAGTAAAGCCCAGGGCTGGTTGACCCACAGCACACTGTTAACCACTATGAAGGCCCAGTTTAGGAGAACAGCCATGAGGCAGGCATAATACCACACACATGGAGATCATCAAAGCACAGGCAACAGTACAATGGTCAGATTGCAAGGAGGAAATAGTTATCAAATTGTGGCTACAGGATGAGCTCACCTATGCTGTAACATGCCAAAAAAAGTAGAAAGAGTGGAAAGAAGTATGTTTAAAGTGGCAGTTTCTGACCAGCAGGCTTATGTGTGTGCACACCTGGGTATATTTCCTCCTCGATGTTTCCCTGTACTATAGTGTATAAGTGCAGACAAATGAGCTTTATTAGGAAAAAGCAAGCTGCTCTCAGGGCCTCGTGCCCTTGACTACAGGCCCTGCACTGAGTGGGTGTGTTTGTGACTCAGACTCTCCTCATACTCTATTCCCTTTGTCAGCTTTTTCCAGTTCCCTATTAACTCTGTCCTTCTTTCTTCTCTGTCTCGGTATAAACTAGTTTGGGAATGGAGGTATGTTTATCTAATGAAGTTACTACTGAGACCTTGCCATTTAATCTTCCTTTACCTCAGGATCAGAGTTACTGCTTAGTCATGAGACTGACAACACCCCATGGCCTAATTCTTCCCCCACCAAGTTCCAGCAATGCCTATCCCTGGATGTCTTTCTCTACCTTTGCTGGTTTGAAATACTCTTTTAATTTTTTTAAACGTTTTAAAATTTATTTTGTGTATATGGTAATGTGTGTGAGCTTGCCCACATATGCCACAACATGTGTAGAAAGAGCCGAGGACAGCTTGTAAAGGGTAGTTTCTCTCCTTCCACTCTATGGATCCTGGGGATCAAACTCAAGTTCAGAAGCAAGCACCTTTCATGGCTGAGTCATCTGTCTGGCCCTAGTTTAAAATAATCTATAAACAATCTCACAGAAGCCTCTGTAGTAGAAGCTGTTACCTCAGAGACTTTGCCTCAAAATACATGGGGGAAAAAAAGGTGAAGACAATTACAAACTATCACACTTTCTGTGATTACTGGGCCATGTAAAAGCAAAACAAAACCCAAACCCAAACCTCTTGATATTGTGTAAGGTTTGGCCTGGAGCTGATACATGAAATGTGCCATGGAAGTAACGGGTGGAAGAAAAAGAAGAGATGAGAAATGAGGGTGAGAGAGAGGATGGAAAATTTTGTAATAACAGACTGTGTGAAAAGCGGTCCCAGAAAGTATGTGTGTGAGTGTGGCAACAGGAGGAGGCTGGGTCTGCATTTATGACAAGTGCCATGGCCACTGCAGAGGTAATTAGGACACACATTTAAAAGGAAGGGCCAGTTTGTGAGCTGTGAGCTGTCTGTACTACACTGGATAGACACCAGCCAGCAGAGGGAGTTTATCTCACTCCCATCCCCCACCCCCCTTGCTTTTGGACTGAGTCCACTTTCTCTGGTTTCAGTAAGTTCAACTGATTAAAATTATGCCATTTCACTCTCCCCTTTCCCCCTCCAAACCCTCCCACATCCCCCTCTTTACTGTTTCAAGACCCACACAGCTCTAGACAACCTCCTCAAAACTTGGAAGTACTGTACAAGGACCTACTTTTACATTTTAATATACCAAATTGGGTGATGAGAACGGAAAAAGCAGAGCAGCAAATCCTCAGCAAAAATGTGGTAATAATAAAGAAACTCAGCAGTTGCTGATTCTTAAAGAAATAGAGATGAGCAGTCCCAGAGTCGCTTTTCCTCAAAATGGTCAACTATGGCTTGATGAAGAAAATGGCATGAGGAACCCACCAGGTTCAGCAGTAGATCCAGGGGTTCTCTGCAGAAGCTAACCGCTACATACTAACTAGCTACTTCAACTCAGGTGAGGATTTTAAAGTCCTGCATTTTTAGAGTCAATCATTCCATATTCTCTCATCCCTCTCTCCATGGTGAAAGAACAGAGCCCCAGCTCCAAACTCGGGTGGCTTTAGGCTGCTCGACTTCTAGGTAAGAGCTAAAAACAAAGCAGTGGATGTGGGGCCATGAGTTACAGGAGGAGCGCCCTCTGCAGTGGTGATGATGCTCAGGGGGACATCGGCAATCAGCTGGGAGCAAAGAGGGTTTAGAAGTCTCATCACTCACTGGTCAGGCATTGAGAATTTATTTAAAAAAAAAAAAAAAAACCAACAAGAAAATGCCAGTAACAACAATAAAACCCAGAGAGCCAACATTTCTTGATTTGTACTAGAGTCTAAAGCCTTCTGTAACCTCATGTATTTAGGGCACATATATCTAAGTATGTGTATGTTCACCTCTGACTGCATATGCTTCCAACGGAAATAGCCTGTCAACCTTCAAAGGACAAACCAACTATATTTGATTATTACCATTACAGTACCAGGAAGGAAACATATCTGAATATTCCAGAGTACTGATGGCAGGAAGGCAAACTGCTTCCTGCCGAAGGATTTCAAAACCGACTCTGCCCCTTGTTTGACAAGACTTGCCTGTTCCAACCCAAGGAGCTAGTCATCTGGTTCAACTGCTTTTTCCTGGCAGGAACTGTAATCTGCGGCTTTGCTTTATGAACTAGTTTGTAGCTCCTCCCGTCCAAACTACTGAGATATGCTTTGTTAAAAATAATCCGAGGACAGACTCTGATGGTTAATTAGATATAAAGAGATGGCTCAGCCAGTTTGATGTTGCCATAGAACACCTAAATCTGAGTAATCTATAAAGAAAAGAGATGTATTTGGATTCCTCATTTTGAAAGTCCAAGAATGTGGTGTTAAGCTTCTGATTGGCTTATAATAAGGGTTTTCTACTACTTCAACTCATGCCAGAAAGTGGGAGGGGCAGAAAGTACAGGTAGAAGCAACACGCATACAAGATAACCTGAAGTATGATGCCAGGGTTGCAACCTATTTTCATGAAAACTAATTCAGTCTCAAGAAAATTAACCAGGTCTCTTCAAGAATATACTAACCGGGGGAACTGGGAGGAGTGGAGAGAGTAAACTGTGGTTGGGAAGTGATGCATGATAGAATTAATCAAGTCAAGAAGGTGATACCCCATGACCTATCTCTTTTTGTTTTGTTTTCAGAGGTGGGAAATGAACATAGCACTTTGCATATGCTAAGCGAGCACTCTACCAACTGAGCTGTAGTCCAGTCCCTAAGCAATCCTTAAAGATTCAGTTTATCTCAATACCTTACACAGGCTACCAAGCTCCAAAACGAATTTGGGCAGGGCTCAAGCCTATTTGAATCCTAATGCAGAATCAGGACTTGGTTAGGGGAACAGGTAAGCAAAGTGGTAGCTCAGACTGTTAACAACGTTGGACCTTAGAAAACATCTACATCTCCATGCATCACGCTAAGCTAAGAGACTGGAAGGGATACAAATGCATTTTACCAGACCAGGGCACCCATCACAACTGTAGAGAAAGATGGGAGGCTCTGCCCTGCCATTACTGTACCACGATATCTGGAGGACCCACTACACTTTGAAAGCATGGAGCTGGGACAATGATCCGAGTGACAATAATGTCTATAACTGCTCCTCTCTACCTACAGAGTTCGAACAACTTGCTGCACTGTCATCTGCACAGGAGATCCCAGGGAACCATGATATAACTTCCTCTTGGGAGAATCTCTTGCTGTTTTCCTATCTTAGTCTCTAGCCTCATGGTATACATCTGTAGTCTGTCTCATGGTTGGGTCAATCCAAATGGATGGCCTATTAGGGTCATCTAGGCTCTGGAATAGAGCTTCGTCATAATAGGTTATCTCAGCACACCCCTTCATTCGATCCAACCCACCCTGGAAGTAAGAACTTAATTATATACCCAGATTCCATGTCTAGTAGAAGGACCCTGGCATCCCTTTGTCTAGAAGTGGAATGTGACAGGAGCCAGCTTTATGCATCCCCCCTCCCTTCTTCCTTTTTTATACTAGTACAAAAGGGAACAATGAACAGGAAAGAAAGCGCAGAAGAAAAAGCAGGCACATCTCACACCAGACCAAAACACAAAAAGATCCTATTTATTTGCCAATTTTAAATCATATATACTATAGTCACGATGAAGGAGATGCTTGGGGTACCAGCTCAAAGAAGTTCCATCTGGGAAATAAAATGTCAGTCCTATAGATAAGGATATGACAAATGAGATGTTCAACTGGGAAAACATAGGCTGTAAATACTGCCAGAGAAGGAAGAGGTGATACCATCTGGGTGGCCTGGGGAAAGCCCACTGGGGCTATATCAATAGGCCAAACTTGGGTGACATAAACAGCTTGAAAGGCTCAATTCCAGTGCATGAGACCACCCAGAAAAACTAAATACACAAGACAGACATGTTATAAAGGGATTATTTTCCTAAAACTGGTTATTTGGGGGATTTTTAAAAAATTTATTGCCACATTTAGAACTTAGAAAAATTATAGGAGATCTCTGAGGGCTAATGGACATGCCTAGAAATGAGAAAAAAAATACTGGCTAAGGACAAATTTATAAACTGGGTTGTAATTATATGGAAGCTCCTAAGAACTTGGTAAAGAGAAAAGCAGTCAGAAGTAATGCTATAAAACTCATCTGTGGTAGATTAAGCATCATGGAAACTCCTTTTGTATATCAAACTTTGAAATCTGCAAAGTTGCCTGATCTAGAACAAATTTATGAGGATGTACAGGCACAGAGAACGTGGGAAATCAAAGGATAATAATATCAGAGTGCCTGGAGGTTGGTATGAATAGGAAGGATCTGGTCAGTGGTTATTTTAAAAGATCTATTCATTCACTCACTCATTCATTTGTTTGTTTGTTCATTCATTCTCTGCCTGCCTGTCTGCCTGTTTCTCCCCCCAAGCCCCTCACACAAGTACACACACCTGTGCAGTCACATGGAGGTCAGAGGAGGTCATTAGGTGCCTGATGGCATCTGGCATCACTCTCCACCTATTCCCTTTGAGATAGAGTCTCATGTTGTCTTGGATAGGTTGGAAGCCAGAAACCTCTGGAGACCCTCTTGTCTCTGTCCCTCTCAGAATGAGTTACAGGCATGTGAAAGATGCCTAGCTTAATTTTGTCTGTTTGTTGAGACATGGTTTCATGTATCATAAGCTGAGTTCAAACTCAATATATAGCCACAGATGAACTTCTGATCCTTCTGCCTCTATCTCCTGAGTGAGGGGATTATAGGTGTGCAACACCTCACCCAGACTACGTAGTGTTGGGAATCAAACTTAGGACTCTGCATTCTGGACAAGCACTATGCCAATAGAACTGCAATCCCAGACCCTGGTCAGTGGTAAATATGGAAAGAAAAAAAACCAGAACTGTCAAAGCCAAAAGAACAGTGTTCTTGCAACATCTGGGTTTAGCTGAACTCAGCATATGGCTCTCTTGGCAATCCTTCTCTTTCCATGTGTGAAGAGGGCCTCAAGCCATACCTGCCTGGCTTTTTCCAAGAAAAGTTCACTCCTCTCACATGGGCTCTTTGCCTTCCCAGAGAAATCTGGAGTAGTAGTAGTAGTAGTAGTAGTAGTAGTTGTTGTTGTTGTGAAATCTGGATCCTAAGAAATTAGACCCACAGTGGTGGGCGCAAATGCCCAGGGCAGGCAGACCCTTGTCTTCAAGACTGGATAGCACTTCTCAGTTCCTGTTGCAATTAGTAAGCTGGCAGCCTGCTGCCTGTGTGAGCCTACTGTGTAAGTAGGCAAAGTGAGGCTGAGTCACAGTGGCAGAGACAGACATCTTCAGGGCAGGTTTCTAAGTCCCTGTGGCTGAGAAGCAAATGTTTCACTGTGGTATATTCACTAGGGAAACCCTTGGGGGAGCCTTAGAGGTGTCCATTTGGGACATGGCATCAACTCCAAAGAGCCTATTCAGGGAACATGCACTAGAATGGCCCCTACAGCTTCTGGTGATCTGCCTTCTTCTCTTAGAAGGTACACAGCCTGAGATGTTCCCGAAACACTACCTTTCAAAGGACAATCTTTCCAAAGATTGATCATAACCTTTGTCTCTTTCTAATGACATCAGGATGCTGTTCCAACTATTCCAGAAATCAGTCCTAGTTCCCCATTACACTTCACTAAGAATGGCAGTGCATACACCTTGCTTCATTAGAACTCTCAGAATATTTCATCTTTCCATCCTGATGTTCAATTGTACTGTCAAGGCTCAAAATAAACAGTGATTGCATCTAGGCTCTCTCCTAAATAGCTTACATAATTGCTTTAAAATATGCACCACGAGATCAATGAGCGTTCTCTCCTGGAATACCTTGAGGAAAAGCCACAGAATGCTTGTCATGCTGGAGAGAGAATCTGCTGAAGAAAGTCCACCAGGAATTGCAAAAGGCCTGATGGTGACTCTCTTGAATCCATATCCTGGCAGAAAAGATGCCAGACTCAAAAGCATGCCCCGGTGATGCCTGCTGAGTCAAGAAGCCTGCTGTGGAAGAATTCCTTCTGCCTATCCTGATCATTGCAGACTCTCCTCTTTTTTGGGTGAATGACTGTAACTCCAGTCACTGGTGAGACAAGATGACATCTGCTGAAATTGGTGGCAAATGTCTCAGACACCATAACCCACACAGCATTTTCATGTTAATAATTCTAATCATCTTTATACTGTCAATTCAGCAAGTGGCATCTCCTGGCCTGACCATATTGTCACCAACTCACTAGTATTCTAGGTGCAGCAATAAAGGCTGGCATAGCAACGGGTGCAAAGCTATCCCATTGGTTTTGTAAGCCAGTGGAGATGAAAAAGGGATTTTCTACTTTGAAATTTCAAAAACCCAAATGTCACATTAGACAATACCTTTTCAGCTATCTGAAAATTACTTTTCAGTTAGCTGACAGGTATGACTATTGTATCCCTAAAACCGAGTTTTCTGCTTTGTGAGGATGAAGTCTAAAAAAGAGATGAGAGCTGCTTGTCTGAGGTTTGCAGAGATGCCCATGGGACTCTGCAAAATATGCACGCCTCAACAAGGAGGTCATGCCATGTCCTCTTAGCACTAACAACTTCACTCTCCTGTGGAAGTTACTTCCCTTAATATCCTATGTAATAAAGAGCTTCTAGAACAGCACACTATAGATAGAGTTTGTCTCCTATGAGGGAATTCATGGTTCCAGCAAAGAAGAGCAAGACTTTAAAGGCAGAGCACCACAACAGAGCCAAGTGTGGTGAGCCATTTGTCAGAAAAAAAAATGGTCTAGTGTTTGTTTACCTTAGTCTTCAAAATCATGTTCCTGTCACCATAAAAATGACAACTATATGAAGGAAGGCATATGTTGCTTGGCTACAGTTAGTGATTTCATGGTGTAAATACACAGTAACCATTTTGAACCTGTGTTTGAGTGGTTACATGATCCCTTATGGACACAAAAATCCCCTGGTACTATGGTCCATTATATAATGGGATGCTGCTTATATGCAACCTAAGTTCCTCTTCCTACTTCAAGTCACATTTATATTACTTATAAGTGGCTATTACATGGCATTGTTAGGGAATAATTCTTTAAGTTTGTATATGTTCAGCACAGACCAATTTTTAAAACCTTTCCAGTCTATGGCTGGTTCAACTATGGATACGAAGTTCTGTGGATACTTCAAAACATAATATTACATGGTCAATACCTGAAATTTGGTCTTCCAGTTTTCCAAAAAAAAAAAAAAAAAAAAAAAAAAAAAAAAAAAAAAAAGCAAATCCTACTGTCTCAGTTTGAACTAATGAGATAATAAAACCTAGTAGACTGGCCAAAAAAGGAGACTCACATCAAAGGATTTTTCAGACTCAAAGATGTGTGAAGAAGGGTACCACAAAACATGGTCAACTCTGAGTCTGAGTCAACAAGGACAGCAACTGTATGCTTCATTTCTATTTATATACCATGAAGGCCAGCCCAGGGAAAAGTTTCCAAAAATACTGAGGGAATGACTGAAAACCCAAACACAATTGTCAGGCAACAGATCCAGGAAAACCCATGAGAAATAGCATGAAGAGCGTGTGATTCTTGGTTATCTCTAATAAATATATTGTACATGTCACTGGGTATCTTTTTAATGGATACTCATCAAAATTCTTAGCCTCATTTAAATTCCCAGGGAAATTAACTAAGATACTAAGATACTGAATTAATTTGGTCAGCTAAAGCAAAAAAAAATCAGAGTTACTATTTTAGCATTACATCATAGTTGTGGCTAGTTTCCCCCTACCCTTACAGATAGTAATTATAGCTACTAGAACGGCTAATATGTACAGGACAATTAACTCACTACTACACATTGAGGCTACTCCAAATATTATGCCCTTAGATCATCAAATGAGTTTAAAATCCCAAGGCTATGCTTTTAATACATTTTAATAGCCTGCTTTCTTTGATTGTTTACGTGAGGAATATGTTGTAGTCTATATACATCAATCCCTCTTGGTATTTGAACCAGAGCTCTGGAGAGTCTAAATCCTGCTTCTTCAGGCTTTTTTGAAAACCTGATGCTCAAAATGTGATAGATGGACCAGCAGTGTCAATATTACCTGGGAATCTGTTAGAGATGCTAGAACAATACTACCCTTTTAAATAAATACATCAACTAATGTAAATGGCATAGATACTATTAAGTGGTGGTGTGAAAAATTATTAGCATTGTAGCTATCCTTCTCATATATCTGTTCAGGAATGGTGATGTATCAAAGTCAATGTGATGGTTAATATTGTCAACTTGATGAGATCTAGAATCATTTAGGAGAAAAACCTCTAAGCATATCTATTAAGGAGTTTCCCTTTGGTTCTTAGCATGGTTCCCTATGGCCAGCTGTTGCTATGATGAATTGTAATCTCTAACTGTGAGCCAAAATAAACCCTTTCTTTTATAAATTGTACCTGTCAAATACTTTGTTACAACAACCAGAAAAGTGAATAATACAGTCAGGTTTAGCCTGGTCCAAGAACAGAAACTCTCCCTGGATCTGAAGAGGCTCCAGGCCATAAATCAGGCAAAAGCTTCAGTAAAAGGCTGTGAGGTACAAAAGAGGATGGGTAGATGGGATCAAACAGCTGTCCCTTCATCCTGTAAAGAACTTTCAGGCTGCACCATTTTTTGTTATATCATTAGCAGAAAACAATACACAAAGAATAAGGCAAACAAAATGGGTCATCTTAACAGCATCCATCATCAAACCAGTTCCCACAAAGAAAGAGACAACCTGGGTGAGATGTATAAATATGCATTTAAGTATATGTATACACATATGCAAATATAGCATAAAATTAGCAGGCTGTGCTCTCCATTCTTAGTCACAAAATATAATTTTCAGCAACTTTAAATATTGTCTACTTCAGCACTCCCAGGGACTATGCTATATAAAACAGGAGGTATTTTCTTACTATGTAGAACATTCAGGGTTCTGACAGCTTTCCTGGGAATTTCAGTGTGCCAGGTACTGCATTAAGTACTCTGTATACATTAAACTCTGGATAACATTCACCAGCTGGTATGATGAGCTTGTCCTATGGCAGCCAGGGGCTCAGAACCCAAGCCCATTAAACATTTAAATGTCACTGCTCTTTTATTTTATACCAGGAGATCTCTACCTCCCAAGTCTCATCATGGAAGCCACAATTCTGACAGAAAGGGAGACATTGAGATCAAAGCTAGGGAGACTTACATTCCCTTCCTTGTCAAAGTCCGGTGGGAGTAACTTCACAAAGTTGTCAGGAAACACTCCTCGTCTGCCATTGAGCTCTCCTTCCCACCAGCCTACATCGATGCAGTCCTAGAAACAGCACAATAGAAAGTAAGACTTGGGCAACAGAAAGGTATGGAATCCTGTTGTGGAAGAATAGAAGCTCTTTTTTCCCTTTCTTTGTGGTCCTGGGATGAAACCCAGGGACCCATATGTACTAGGCAAATGTTCTACCTTTCAGGTACATGCCCAGCCCATGGAACCCATTCCTTCAGGGTGCTATCAATGTGACAATTTACTAATTTAGCACGGAGTTCAAAGTCAGGAGGAATAATACATGCTACCCACTAGGATTCAAACTCAGCTGGGATTTCAGATGCCCTGAATCTTGTCCTCCTTTTGTTTTTTTTTTAACTTCATTTTGTTTGTTTTCGGAGACTGAGTCTCCGAAAAATTACAATTCAGACAGGCCTTGAATTATTGATCCTCTTGACTCCACCGCATGAGTGCCAGGATCTCAGGTGTGTGTAAGCCAACCATGTCCAGCTTAAAGTTGCCTTTTTTATTTCCTTAAAGATGAGAGAATATGCATTTTTATTTCAATTTTACTGAAACAACAGTATTTCATTAATTGCAAAGGTGGCTTAGAAAAGACCACATGCACAAACATCCTCTTTGATAGATTGCCACAATGCTTGTCAAACTTAAAAAGGGCTTTGTGGAAGCCACCAAGAATAAGAAGAAATATGTTACATTTTCCTCAACTTCATTAGCATACAGATCTCCTTCACCATCTTTTGATATCAACAAGACACAGATGGGTCCCTAACCTACTCACTATAACCTAGTCATTCATTTAGATCACTTGGAATATCTTCTATTCCATCTACCCATTAAATGCTTCTTCAATAGCTATTTTGTGCTGTACACTGCACCAGTGGCTTGTAAGAACTTCACCTTTTCCAGGCTTCTACCTTAAAACCCCTAGGCACGCAACCTCAGGCCACAGAACCACTCCCCCAGTGTTTCTTCTTTGCAAATAATTGGAAGTAAACTCCTCTATATCCTTTGAGTACAATACCCATTTTGTGATCTAAACCAAGACTCAGCCTACAACAGCAAAGCCCCCCCTATTACTTTCCAGTGCATGTACAGCATACACACCACTGTCAAATAAGTATGATACCCTTGAATTAAAATAAACTTCTGAAACCAAAGTGAGTGAACACTTTTTAGAAAGTGCTGGCAACACAGGCCTTTAAGAGTTATACTCATTTATTTATAATAGCCAGAAGCTGGAAAGAACCCAGATGTCCTTCAACAGAGGAATGGATACAGAAAATGTGGTACATTTACACAATGGAGTACTACTCAGCTATTAAAAACAATGAATTTGTGAAGTTCTTAGGCAAATGGACGGAACTAGAAAATATCATCCTGAGTGAGGTAACCCAATCACAAAAGAACACACATGGTATTTACTCACTGATAATTGGACATTAGCCCAGAAGCTTGCAATACCCAAGATCCAACTCACAGACCACATGAAGCTCATGAAGAAGGAAGACCAAGTGTGGGTGCTTTGACCCTTCTTAGAAGGAGTAACAAAATACTCAAAGGAGCAAATATGGAGACAAAGTGTGGGACAGAAACGAAAGGAGGAGTCATCTGGAGACCATTCCACCTGGGTATCCATCCCATGTGCAGTCACCAAAGGCAGACACTGATGTGGATGCCAGGAAATGTATGCTGACAGGAGCCTGATATAGCTGTCTCCTTAGAGGTCTGCCAGAGACTGATATATTCAGAGGCAGATGTTCACAGCTAACCATTGAACTGATCAAGGGGTTCCCAATGGAGGAGTTAGAGAGAAGACTGAAGGAGCCTAAAGTGTTGGTGGCCCCATGAGGAGAGCAACAATACCAACCAGCCAGAGCTCCCCAGGGTCTAAACCACCAGCCTAGGAGCACATAGGGAGGGACCCATGACTCCAGCTGTATATTTTGATGAAGACTCTAACTCAGATCTATAATCTCTTGCAGTCTGATGTTTAGATTATGCAGACAATTTGGCCTAACCTTACCACAGGTGAAATCATCATCTTCCCCTCCCTTGTGATATTGGTCTCAAGGGGGAAGTCACCCTTTAGAAGACAAATGAACATTTCTTCCCATCCTCTCTTTCTACATGTGTCCTTAACTTCAAAACTCTGCTTGAAATGTACCTTTGGGCCAGCAAATAGGATGATTATCTTCTTTTCCCTACACTTGGCTCTGTGTTAATTCACACCTCTCCATACTCCATTCAACAAATATCTATTAAGTACAAAAGCACATTAAAGTTCTATAGGTACTAAACTTTAAACACGCAGTCTCATGATACCTACTCCCAGAGCCTAGAGATGCATGTGGAAAACACACATGCAGTATCTCACAGTGTCGTTTGGGTAATAGTTCTTTTGTCTTGTTTTTGTTTTATCGAGACAGGGATTCTCTGTGTAGCCCTGGCTGTCCTGGAACTCACTCTGTAGACCAGGCTGGCCTCAAACTCAGAAATCCGCCTGCCTCTGCCTCCCAAGTGCTGGGATTAAAGGTGTGCACCTCCACTCCCTGGCTGGGTAATAGTTCTTAACCATATGTTCTGGTATGAAACAAAAACAACAGGATTCATTATCAGCTTTTCAAATCATCTCAAATCTTTGTATGTGAGGAGGGTTTGCCTATGGGAGGACTGGGCTTTCCTTCTCTTTCATTTTGGCTCATCCGATACTGACTCATGTCCATGCAAATACTGATTAGTGCTACATTTCTTTCAAAGTCCCTAGATGATACGAAACCATTTTTCACTTCAGCTTCAATCAAACAGTACCCCAACAATCATTTTATTTCTTGTGTGAGAAAAAGATGTAATATGCAAGAGGCTATCCAGCATCACTTGAGAACTCCAGCACCTCTATGTGGGGAAACCAGTGCATAATGATGACATGTTTATCATGTCTCCCAGAAGCAATGGGTTCAATGGCTTCAGTGGATTATCTAAACTCCACTCCTTAAGGAATAGGCTAGCATGCAATTATCATGTAATATAAAGCAAGAGCCAGAAAGTGCAAAGGACAGACACACTATGTCTATTACTCTGATGAGTATAAGAATAAACACAAGACCCATGGATGAAATAGATCAGCAGAGACACAAAAGAAAATGGCTACGGTGGCCAGGCACAGGGTCAGATATGCAGACTGGGTTAGCAATTTACAGACAACCAAAGCAGTTTCCTCTAACTAGGAAGCTAACTTACAAGAAACCAGGGTGGGGGGGGGATGGTGGGGGACTGATGGCTAAGTGACAAGTGAAAATAAGTCCTTTACCATACAGCAGACAAATGAACTAGGTTTTTGATGGCAGTGATAAAGAGAGAATTATTTGTATGAGGACCGCACTTTCAGAAGTATAAAACAGCAGAAAATTCTATTTATTTGAGGACCTAAAATGTACAAGATAGGAGAGTACTTTGGGAGTAAGAGAAAACCATCTTGTCCTCATGGGATTCTCAAGCTTAGAGCCCCATGGGAGAAGCAGACATCGTGAACCTAAATATCAAGGAAACACTGTCCTGGAGGCTTGGCTGGATTTAAAAATAAGTAGGACTAAGAGAAGCTGGGAAGCCTTGATGGGGTGAGAAGTGAGGCCATGAGAAGGTTAATGGCTGGATCACTGAGTGTGAAGAAATGGAAGCAAGAGAGCAGGAAGCTGATCACAGAAGTGAGCATCCAAGAACTGGAGCTGAGTGCACAGACCAGAATCTACAGAAGTTATCTGAGAGCCGAGGCAATGTGATTCCTAGTAGCGACGGGGACAGAATAGAGAAATGGATAGTCAACAACTTATAAGTCCAGAACATCTTCATGGTGAAAGTCGTTATGTCCTTAAAGCAAGAACCTAGTGAAGTTAGGAATACAGGCAGTAGCTGACTATTGGGGAAAGAGACAATGTGACTGAAATACTTGAATTTCTTTCTAAACTCAAGGCACTACTAATAATGAAAACAGGCATAGGCCAAGATTCTAGTCACTCGAGCAGATTTTCAGTGTCTAAGAAAGAGAGAAAGGGCAGCACAGGCCTGTGAATGAAGCAGATGGTAGACGGGAAATAAAGAACAGCCACTATCAAGTGTGGCCCACCTGTGCATCCCAGTATAGCTATGCACACAGTCCAATGTATTTGTATGTGATAGTGTCATGTCACCATGTCAAAAGGTTGGTCCCACAGGACAGATGAAAGCTTGTGGAAAAAAATGATGTTCAGTAATATGCTCTACCGGCATCAAAGAAGTAGCAGGGAGAACTGAAGCCTTAGGAAGCAAATGAAAGGATATTCGATTTCTGACAAAGAATGTTCACTCTTCCATGATCAAGCCCTCAACAAAATGTCAAAAATGGTTTGTTTAGTTCTCATAGCCAGGCAGATTATCCAGAAGAATAGGATATTCTTCTTCATGAAATGCAAATGCTGACTGTCCTTGTAAGAACTACAGAACTGAATCTTGGGAATGTTACAGCCTAGTGCTATGCTTTGGGTTAGCTGCATCTCACAAAGAAGACATGCTAGCACACAAACTTGCCACTCCATATTTTGTCTGATATGTTTTTAAAATTTTGAATTAAAATAGGATTCTATCACTTTCCCCTTCCTTTTCTCTCTCCAGCTCCTCTTGGGTATTTGAAATGGAACAAGAGAGAAGAGAGTAAATAAGCCACATGGTACAATAAGAGATTTCTAGATCTATTTCTTGTTACATAAGATCTTTGTAAAGTTCAGTCCACCCATGGTGGTTGTAATCATTTCTGGGATTGTATAGGCTAGCCCTAAATATCTAAGGGACAATACTCCATAACACTTCCTGAAACAAGGTCTTATACAGTCCAGGTTAGCTTGAAACTTAGTATGTAGCTGAGGATGACCTCCTGATCCTCCTGCTTCAAACTCCCAAGTGCTAGGATTACAGGTTTGCACTACACTACCTGATACACATGAAACTGGGGATTGACTCCATAGCTTTGTGAACCATAAGTAGTGCTCTACCACCTGAGCTGCGGTACCAGCACAAGGACACTTCTTAATTAAACTCCCATGCTATTATCTTGTGAAGCCCTGACACTCACACCATTTCTGAACACTCTTACTCCCTTCTTCCCAGGATGAACTAATTCTAGACCCTGGCAAGAGCTCATTTTTGGAAAGGGGACCAAAGGGATGCAAGCCAAGGCCCTAGGGTGTGTCTGAAGGAGGAGGCTAAACCCAGACTTCAATATCATACCTCAGTCTGTTCAGTGATGCCAGCACAGCCCCAGGGAACCTGGAAGAAGCACTTTAGTGCTCCACATAGCTAGTGTGCCAGAGACCAGCTGAGAACAACAGAGACAACCTGTTGCCATAGTGAGGTCCATCTGAGCAGGAAGTAGACATGAGACTTGATATATTTAACTTGGGCTAGTCGATTTGAACCTTGGAAAAAGACAAATTTACAACCCAGCTTGTAATCTGATTAAAAGAATATACTATGATCTCATCTTGAGCCCCTTTGTTTAAAGTGCAAAGGGATCTATCAGACAGCTGGCTCTCAAATCTGGCTGCACATTAAAATTATTTTGGAATTTAAGTGCCCAAGGCCTAGACCAAACCCCACATCAATTACATCATAACTTGGAATAGGAGAATGCAAAAAAAAAAAAAAATCCGTGTTTTTAAAAAAGCTCCTGGGAAATTCCAAAGTTAAGTAGGGACGTGTCTTTCTTGTTTGAGATTTTTAAAACAAATGTCAATTCAGATTTTAAAATTCTGGGGAAAGTCTGAGATTCAGGACTCCTAAGAGTTTCCCATATTGCTTGACTGATGTTATTTTGTAGACATACTCTGAGTTCTCAAAATGGGGAAACTTTCTCTCTTTTTTAAAGCAAGGACCCATCTTCACACTGCAGCCACCAAAACCCCAATAGAGCGTATGGATTCTGCTCTGGCTAAATGGATAAACAGGTGGACGGCCTACACTTTCTTTAAAATGTTTTTTTCTATACCTCTCAATTGTCATTTTGCTAAGATTTAAGTTGTTAATTTTTTTGAGATGTTTGTACAAGATGTACTGTATTTAAACCATTTCAACCCCTCTCTCTCCCTCTAACTTCTCTTAGGCTCCCACTCCCTCTCAAACTCATGACCTCCTCTTTTGAAATTATTATTGCTGCATACATATGTGTACATACATGCACATACACACACAGCCTATTGGTACATGTGCAACAGAATCCCTACACCTAAGGCTGAGGGAACATTGCACAAGAGTGATCAGGAATATTTTAAAAGCCAGAGGACACAGATGCCTGCTGTTTGATAGTATATATATATATATATATATATATATATATATATATATATATCTCAAATATATATATATTTGATATAACAAGGAAAGTTGCACCCATAAAATTTCAACAATATGGTTGCATAAATAACACCTGCACAATGACAACACTAATTAATATGCCTGTGTTAGAAATTTCACAAGGCCCGCTTCTAGATAAAGAGCAACAGGCAATCAATGGCTGCTGACAGCAGGGTCATCAGGTTTTTTTAGGAATGAGTCACCAAGTGGTCAGCCCTGAACATGTACACTTCCAATTTCCGACAACAGAAGTGGGGTCAAGTTAAATAGAAACAGGATAGTTCCCCAAGATAAGCTTTACCTAGATATTTTGCTTACTAGCTGATCTTTACTTAATTTTAAAGTATTTGTAGTCACAGAAAAACTTAAAAAGCACCCTCGAAAGATAGGATTTAAGGTCTTGTTTGAGCTCAAAGGGAAATATGCAGCTTAGGAAATCATATGTCAATCCCTAAAATGCAAAGCTAAGGGCTGGAGAGATGGCTCAGTGGTTAAGAGCACTGACTGCCCTTCCAGAGGTCCTGAGTTCAATTCCCAGCAACCACATGGTGGCTCACAACCATCTGTAATGGGATCTGATGCCCTTTTCTGGTGTGTGTCTGAAGACAGCTACAGTGTACTCATATACATAAAATAAATAAAAATTCAAAGCAAACAAAAAGATTAAAATAAAAAAAAATGCAAAGATAAGAATGGATTCACTACCTTGTCCTAATCAAAGAGAAGCTCTACTGTAATCAAGCCTGCCTAGTAGTTAACCGACTCCCTAGCACCAACTTTCTAGAAATTATCCAGCATGGCTACTTTGTGAGCATCTCAGGTGGCTGAGTAATGATTTGAGGAGAAATTGAGTGTTGACCAATTTCAGCACAGCTGTCAAGTAAGCCTGAGAATGCCTGAGGAGAGCCTCGCGCTCTCAGTGTTCACTCGCAAGAAAGAAATGTTGTTGAAGATTTACTAATGAGTGTCTTCTGCATGGAGCTTGGGAAAGGGCTGCATATATGCTCTGTGGAAGCTGAAGCCCAGAAGCAACTCTGCTCTGCTTCCATCTGTTAACACCTCCCCAAGAGATGCAATTATGCTGCATGGCTGAGACTGTTGCTCAGAATCCTCTGACCCCAGAAGCCAGCTACTAAAGAAGGCGCATCCACAGCACGGTTCATGAGGTAGCAAGGAGAAAAGAGGACTATGCTGTCTCTACGTTGGAAGAAATACTTGCAGACCAGAGGTAACTGGGGAGGAGGACCCAGAAACACAAGAAACAGTCCTATTCACGAAAATGACCCAAGTCCACTCAGGAAAATGCCATATTCAAATGGCAACATGCACTAGGTTAAAGAAGCCATTCATTCTTCTATGGCTCTAGGAAGCCCATCCACTCCTTAAAAACTCCTGGCCTTTTTAGGCAATGATTTATATACTTTTCTATACTAATGACTGAATTTTTTTTTTCATTTGGCATATTGTATAACCAAATGAATGGCAAATAAAATCAGAATGCACATTTACATATGCTGGTGTCTGAAAACTGTACTTAGCAATGCTGTGACAGCTACCCAAACCAAAGCTGCTTCTTCACATGGTTACAAGTTATTTATGATTACAGGCTCTCAAGGAGCCTGGGTTTTGTTATCTTCTTAGAAAAGAGTACTGAGTTTTATTACGGAGGGACAGTTACTGATCAACCTGCCCAGTTCAAGCTTGGTTTGGGACTTTGTTAGACTAGGCTTAAGATAGATGACTCCTATGGCTGAATTCCCTAGGTTTTCAACTAAATGCTAGAGATGTCTGGCGTCCCTCATTTTCCTACCAGGCGTGACCAGAACTGTGATGTCTCTGACCACTGGTGAGCTCTGGGACATCTGTGCTCATCAAGTTCTTGCCTTCTCTGCAGTTTAATGAAGCCTTGCTGTGGTGTGGCCTAGTATAATATTGGGATAAGATCCAAAGAGAGCCTAGATCCAAGATCCATAGATTTCTAGAATCCTTTTTATGCCTCACTTCTCTACAGTGCTGCACTGAGCAAATGTGAGTCTTCTCCACAGCCTGCATTATATTTTCAGTCCCCTCTGCCCCACGAGACTGCTGTTCTTTGTCTGGGTTCTGCCCCATGCTGTAATTTATAAAACACCCCAGGCAAAAAGTCACTTTAACTCTCCCCTTTTCTCCAAGATCATGCCCTTATATTATATATTGTCCAATGGCTCTAAACAGCTGCTCTGTGTATTTTGTTAAATTTCAGAGTTCTCTACAGCAAGAGAGGAGGTTCATCTAACACCCTTCACTCTGGCATTGATACAACCAGAACTTATATTCTTTTTAAAGGATTTGTTCTTTAATTGGAGTGAATTAACTGTGCTTGAGGTATAAGAGAGCTCTAAGCTTTATCTTTCCTAATCTGAGCTATTGTAAGGGAGGATTCTTTCATAGAGTTCCATCTTCTATTTTCTAACAAAGAAGGTGAAATACTCTCTAAGATAAAGCAGAGCCTCTGTTAAACATCTTAATAAATGTACCACCCAACCCCTTTCTGGTGATACACACATAGAAAATGGTACTGTGTGTGTAACAGTGCTAGAGGCCAAAGGCTGATAGAAGCCACCATCTGGGGCTGGAGGAAGGGAAGTTCCAACTACCTTTGAATGCACCTTGGCAGGCTGAGCTGATCGTTTTCTTACCTTCTCACAGCCTGTTCAAAGTACATGGGTTAGGAAATGCTACAGAACTTAACCTCTAGTCTAAGGGCCCTAAGAAATGAAGACAAGAAGCCCAACCTAAATCTCAGTCCCCATAGAATAGTGATTCTCAACCTTCCTAATGCTGAGACCATTTAATACAGTTCCTCCCACATGTGTGGTGATTCCCAAGCATAAAATTAGTTTCATTGTTACTTCATGACTGTAATTTTGCTATTAGGAATTGTAATGTACACAAAAGAACACACATGGTATGTTTATTGTGAGGTATTAGCCCAAAACCTCACAATATCCAAGATACAACTCACAGACCACGTGAAGCTCATGAACAAGGAAGACCAAAGTGTGGGTGCTTTGGCCCTTCTTTGAAGGGGTAACAAAATACTCATGGGAGCAAATATGGAAACAAAGTGTGGGACGGAAACTGAAGGAGGGTCTGTCCAGAGACTGCTCCACCTGGGTATCCATCCCTTGTGCAGTCACCAAATGTAGACACTGATGTGGATACCAGAAAGTGCATGCTGACAGGAGCCTGATGTAGCTGTCTCCTTAGAGGTCTGTCAGAGCCTGAATATACAGAGGCAGATGCTCACAGCTAACCATTGATCTGATCATGGAGTTCCCAATGGGGGAGTGAGAAAGAAGACTGAAGGAGTTGAAAGGGTTAGTGGCCCCATGGGGAGAGCAACAATACCAACCAACCAGAGCTCCCAGGGTCTAAACCACCAGCCTGGGAGCACATAGGGAGGGACCCATGGCCCCAGCTGTATAGTAGGGGGAATGACATTATCAGGTATAGGTGGGTAAGGAAGTCCTTGGTCCAGTGAAGGCTGGACGCCCCAGTGTGGGGGAAATCGTGAGTTGGGAGGTGGGAGTGGGAGGGTGGGTAGGGGCATATCCTCATAGAATCAGGAGGAGGGGGTGGGATAGGGGGTTCCTGGGTGGGGGGATGGATGGGAAAAGGGAATTACATCTGAAAATGTAAATAAAATATCCAATAAAAAATTTTAAAAAGGAATTGTAATGTAAATATATCTGTCTTTTCTGATCATCTTAGGTGATCCCTGTGAAAGAGTCATTTGATCTCCAATGATGCACAGGTTGAGAACCACTGCCACAAACAGACCAGAGCTTCCACATGCCACCTAAGGATTTAAATAGATTACCGAAAGCAGAAGGCCCAAAGGTCTCTGTGATAACAGCTACTTTCTCTCTTACAAAAGGTGCTTCTTCCTGGAGCCTCTTCAGAGACCAGCATCTAACAGAGGCTGTCTTGTTGGCCCAGCTCCAGGCTCAGTGCTCTTACTGGGGACCTCCTGGGGTTGTCAGGGCTTGGCTGTATAGCTTGAACATAACTGAATGAAAATGAGGATGTAACCACTCCTAGGTATGGTTGAGAAGGGTTTGTTGTAAATATGAGGGAGAAAACAGCCAGAGGCATCTGGAAGGGTCCAGACTGAACATGGCCAGCAGACTGAACTGGGCCATGAGAGGAGACAGAGTAGGGGAGAACAAGAGAGAAAGAGAAGAGGGTGGGGCAAGAGAGGATCTAGGAGCCAAGAGAGCACATCATAAAATGGCAGAGTTACATAGGAATCAGAAGCTGGGGTAAGTGAGGTCCAGTCCCTGGGTTGGAGAGGTTGAGAGTATGGGTAGAGTGAGAAGTGCTGAAAAGAAGTACAGGCACTGAGGGAAACCTGACAATAAACAAATATATCAAAATTGTTTTTTTTTTTTTACTTCATCTGAGGAACATATAATCTTGTCTTCTCTAAAAATGTTTATGTTTTAATCTTTCTTCTGAATAACAGTAAGATTCCTTTCTCGGTAAGGTCACTTTGAAAGCCAATGCTCACATGGAAAGGATCTGATACAGACAGCGTCTTTCCCATATCTTTGGAATCTGACTTTTAAGCCTGGAAAGCAATATAAACTGCATGAGAGCATGTAAATGAGCCATTCACAAAATAAAAATTCATTTAGGGGGCACTTTCACATTTCTTTCTGCCCCTTTAAACAAAAGCCACGATTTGAATTTATGTAACAGTAAGTTCACACAGACATTCTTCATTTTCTCTTTGCTGGGTAGTTCACGCTGAGATGACTGCTGTGCGGTCAATCTTCAAAGCAACAAAGATGACACTCCAGTGGCATCTGTGCTTCCTCTGCAACACAGCTAAGCGCAGCTTACTTCTCAAGGACATGCATCCCGGTGCTGAGTTTTCATTCTCATTTATATTTAGAGAAACGTATGGCCTCTGCACTCAAAAGCATGTCTTCCTTCCATTAAAAGGATGGCAGATGTGGCAGGAAATCATTTTGCCACATTGATAAAGACAGTGCCCTTCCCACAGCACCTTTCCTAACATTTGGAAAGATTTTCTTAGCTGCTATATCATCTCGAGGACATGCAAAGAGGGTGGTAGATCAGAAAGGGGTGTTTATACTCACTGCACAGGAAAAGACTGGGAAGGAATGGGAATTAAAGGGCACAGGCATGTTCATCCTGGAGGTCAGAACCACCAAGACAGCTGTGGGAGCCAGTAGGAAATTCCTGCCTTCCAGTTAGCATTCTCCACTGGGATCAATCTGCATTTCTTTTAGGAAGTTTTGGTTTTTTCTTCCCCATTTGGAAAGCTTATTTGCTGGCCTAAAAATCCGTGCACAGCCTTTTTCTCTACACTTCGATGATTTAGCCAGTGCAGTGGATGAAAATTACAGATCTCAGGCTGAACTCCAGCCCTCTGCTGAGCCTACCTTCATCCAGAGGATTGTGATATCTGCCACTCACCATGGGGGAGAAAGGGCACAGGGGCAGGGGCAATGTAAGAGATCCATGACTTTATAGTACAAAGAAATTTCAGGATGATTTAGGATAAAACTGAGGCCTTGAAACGTATGCAATTATTTACTGGGCAGAGACTAGAACACTGTGACTCTGATGCCTATGTAGTCAAACCAGACCCACAAATAATTGACTTAACAATGTCTTGGAAGAAACAAAATTTTCAATTTTGCTGACATCCAATTTAACATTGTTTTTGTATGTGTAGACTGCCTGACAACTCTCCTACACATTCATGAATAACTATGTTTTGAATTTCACATGTAGATTTATCATCTATTTTGAATTAAAATTTGCATAGCATGTTGGGTTTAGATTAAAGTTCATGTTTTACTCATGCCGGCGCCATTGTTTGAAAATATTTAAAATTTAAAACGTGTATGTGTGTGTGTACACAGCAGGCCACTACACAGAGGACAACTTTCAAGAGCTGATTCCACCTACCACGTGGATCTTAGGGATCAAATTCAGGCTGTTAGACTTAGAGGCAAGTGCCTTTCTCCATAGACTTAGAAGCAAGTGTCTTTATCCACTGAGCCACCTTTCTAGACCAAGATTTAAACTCTCAAAAGCATCTTTGCATTTCTGTTGAAAATTAATTAGCTGGATTTTCATGGGTCTACTTCCAGATACTCTTTTTCAGAGGTCAGCAAATTACAGCCTATGGGCCAAAAGGTAAGAAAAGCTAAGAATAGTTTTTATATTTTTAAATGTGTTTTTCTTTTAAAAGAAGAATACATTTTCAAGGAATGTGACAATTACATGATATTCAAATTTAAATGTCCATAAAGTGTTATTGGAACTCAACCAAACACATTCATTTACCTCTCTGGTTGCTTTTCCTCTATAGTGTCAGAGTAGCAGTTGCTGAAGAGACTGCATGGCCCACAAAGTCTAAAAATACTGGCTTTCTGGCCTTTTACAGAAGTTTGCCAAGCCCTCGTCTAGGACAGGAGGATCCTTGTAAGAATCCGTGCAGAATCCCAGGGGCTCTCTAAATGCCAATATCAGAAATACCAAAAGGGTAGAAGCTTTAAATAGAACCTTGAAAGCCCTGAGGAAAGCAGAAAAGGAATACATTTAATCGCCAGCTACTCTCTCCACCTAGGGCTCCAAACATAAAAGTCTTAAGTAAAACTCGCCTTAAAATGATAATTTTTACTTCACTATACAGTTAACTATAAAATGAGGAAATTGTGACTGTAAAAGGTATTTATTTTAATGACTTTTTACTTAAATATTTCCATGAGTCATAAACTAAGAAAAAATATTTATAATATGAAAAAAATGACAAGTTAATGACATGCATATAGGGTCTTTTCTAAAAATCAATTGGAAAATGATGCATAAAGATCTCAAGCTCAGTAATAATTTTGAGAGTGCCAAATTAGCAGAGGTTAAAAGATATTAGCAGAGAACAAAAGGAATGGTAATATCCAGGGATGACGAGGATTGGGAAACATTTGCACATACTCCTGTGGGGAGACTAAATTAGCACCATAGCTTAAATGCCTTCAAAACACACTGATGCAGCATTACATTTAGCAATTTATCATCAGGAAATAATAGCTGCTAACGTTTATATAGCAGTTACTATTGGCCAGGCTTTCTAAGTGCTTCGCCTATTGTGTTAGTCTGTTTTGTACTGACATAATAGAATGCCTGACACTGGCTAAATGACAAAGAACAGATTTAGTTCTTACAGACAAGAGGGGGAAACCAAAGACTGAAGGGCCTGCATCTTGCAGTGCTTTCCTGGGGTAGAAGATGGAAAGGCAAGAAAGGATAGGCAAGAGAAAGGGAGGGAAGCCTGAACCCATCCTTTTATCAGGAATCTACTAGGGCAATAATGAATCCATCTCTATAATAATGGTATTAACATAAGCCTGAGGCAGGGCCCTCATACCGTAATCATTTCTTTTAAGTCCCTTCTCTCAACTGATGCACTGGAAATTAAGTTTTGAATGCAGGAACTTTGAGGGATAGATTCAAACCACAGCACTCACTTTAATTCATTTTCTCTTTGCAACACTAGGAGGTAGGTGCTCTTATTGCCCATGATTTACAGATGTAGAAACTGAGGCAAGGAGAGATAAGCAGCTTACCCGAGGTTCTATTTAGCTAGGGGAATGTGGCAGGGATAAGGGCAGCCAAATGGCTCGGTGGGCCCAGCCGATGAAGAAACTTGCTGCTAAGCTTGAAGAGTTGGGTTGAATTCCTGGGACCCACAGGGTAGAAGGAAAGAAATGACTCCTGCAAGTTGTCCTCTGACCTCCACACTCACGCTGAGGCAGACCCATGTCTCCCGTATTCCATTAAGAAATAAATGCAATTCTATTGATTTATTTTAATAAATTAAATTTTACAACTTAAGAAAGTGATGGGAATAATTATAGCCTGGCCTAGAAAGATTGCACAGTACTCAAGAGCAGTTCTTACTCTCACAAAGGACTAGAGTTCAGTTTCCAGCACTAAACCAGGCAGAGCACAAGTACCTGTAACTCCCACTCCAGAAGTTCTTACATCCTTTCTGCCCTCCATGGGTGTATGCACATGCACACACACACACACACACACACACACACACACACACCACTCACATGAACATACACATAAAGAAAGAAATTTAAAAACAGAAATAGACAACAAAAGTGTTTCATGATGTTATTGCAATTTAAGATTGGCACGTTGGAGTATGGCAATCAGATTGAACAAGTAATTAGAGGTCTTTTTCGACACTTTCATTTAAGTAGTGAAGGCATATGAACCTGGCAATTGGTGTCATCCATAAACTCATCTAGTCACTATAAAAAGAAAGGAAGTATATTAAGAGCCACCCCAATCTGGGGTGGCACAGTTTCTTGGCTATTAGTAAACCAAAAGAAATAGCTCCCCCTCCATGTCTTAAATTTTTATCTCATTTAAAATTCTGTCTGAAAGGGTATATATACAAACAGTGCAGAAGAGTTTCTATGAAATGCATTTAGAGAATCATGTTCCTCTTATTCATCCCAGTAACCCTATTCACTTCTTTTAAGAGAAAGAGAGATAGCAACAAGCTACATTCCTTTGGGGTTTTTAATGCTCCAAGGGATATATACATTGTGACTTACATCTCAGATAAGGGAATATACAGTCTAACAAGATGGGTCATATGTAAGGAAAAATATTCTATGATATAAATGAATTATTTGCTGAACACTGATGCTTTTCAAATGTGTACAAACCCAGATGATTCCAGACCTGCACCTAACTTCCTCATTCACTCATAAAACATGTCCTTCTAATGGTGTTGCCAGCATGTCATCTTCTTCAGGGTGACACCTGCTAATTTACTCCTCACCCACGGACCCTCCTTTAATCCTAGCATTTTTAGCTCTGCTAAAAGCCTCAGCAATTCTGAGAGAAAGGGTCAAGGCCAGCAATCTATTTAGTTGAGTGGCTTTTTATACCAAACTAAAGATCTTTCCTCAGATCCCGGGAACTACTTACATCTGTCAAAGCAACCTTACTTCTTGTAGGAAGCGGGGAGGGGGGGGGGCTAAAAACATCTTCCTTGTACATAGACATTTCAGTTAATTAATGGGCTAATAAATGAAAAGGGGTGGAGGAAGGGGAAACAAGGCATTAGGCATTAAAACATTAGAGCATGTCATCATTGAAGGGCTCAGAAAGATCAAGCCCAGAGTCTTTCTTTATTGTCATAGTAACAGCAAACAGACAGCTGCAACCCCCAGACCTAGAATAAAAGAACGCCACCAAAATACACTCTACGGAAAGAAAGCAGAAGGCAGCAAATGGAGAGTGTGCTCGACACACAGAAAGAACTGACATTAGGGAGTGTGGGTGTGGTACAGTTGGTAGACTGCTAGCCTAATGTTCACAAGTTTTTATCCCCAGCACCATGTAAAGTAAGCATAATGTTGCATGCTTATAATCCCAGCACTTGGGAGGTAGTTAAAAGCAGCATCAAGGTCAACCTTGCCTACATGAGTTTGATGTGAGCCTAGGCTACATGAGACCCTGTCTTAAAAAATAGTATCTCATATATAGCACTGGATGTTTTATTTGCTAGCCTCTGCTATCTAGTAGGAGTGTTGTTACAAAGTAACTGACTCTCTCTCTCTCTCTCTCTCTCTCTCTCTCTCTCTCTCTCTCTCTGTATCCTTCTATCTGTGTGTATTTTTAGAAGATTCTATAGGTGTGTGGGTGTGTGGGTGTGTGTGTGTTTGAAGTTTTTATAGTAATAGGTTTCCATATTTCTTTGTTTTAAAAGGCCTTTGGTATTATTTATGCATAGGTGTAGAAGTTAGGCCTGGTTTTTACTTCCAGTCCCAGGCTCCCAGAAATAAGACTCAGACTCAAAAATATATTTACAAATGGCTTGGCACATAGATAGGCTCTTCACTGACTAGATCATAACTTACTCTAACCCATTTACTCTAATCTATTTTCTCCCACATGGCTGGTTACCTGTGCTCAGGTACCATATGTCCATCATCTCACTTCTTCTTGGGTGAATTTCCCCATGGCTGGTACTATCTCAGAATCCCTTCTGCCTTTTAGATGTCCCATCTCCTATTTTCTGTCTAAGCCATAGGCCATCAGATTTATTACTGACAGGTGCCACATCCATATAGTACACAAGATATTCTCTCCACAATAAGGGAAAACATATACCACAGCTCCCTTCCCAAGACTTAGAGATCTTTCTGGAAAGGGGGACAGAAAGAGTGCAAGAGCCTGAGGTGGTGGATGGCTCCCAGGAGACACTATCTTTTGGACACAGCATGACAGCTGTGCACATGAACTCGCAGCAGCAGCAATAGCATGTACAAAACCTGTGCAAGCCAGACCAAATCGCAGCAATGGAGTTTCATGCGTAATTGCCCCACCCATTCCTAAGCTGTGGGGCTACTAGCACTTGTCAGCTACTAGAAGAGGGAGAGACAGTTTTCTCTGAGAGTGTAGCTCTTGCTATGCCTCTCTAGTAAGAGGTCATACATAGATCCAAGAAGATTTAGATAGTAAGAAATTTACATTGAGGGATTTTAGAACATGACACTAACAGGGAAGGTTGGTAAATTAGTGAAGGGTTGGAGTGAGTACGATCAAAACACACTGTATTAAACTCTCAAAGAATGAATAATAATATTTTTTAAATAATTGACATTAGCTCTTAATGGCTCATCCTTTCTTTTTGACTGGCTAGCTAGAAAATGATAGATTCTAGTGTGTCAGAAACATGGCAATATCATGGTAATATGGCTGTTCTGATTAATAATAATAATAATAATAATAATAATAATAATAATACCACCATTAATTAAAAAGGAGACTCCAGATGCTAGCCCTGACTATCAAGCAACCCTGGATGCTTCTTGGTGAGTGAATAATAGTTATCCCTAGCTAAGCTGCACCTACCACACACATCTGACAACGCCACAGGAAATAAACTCTGTCCAGAGTCCACCTGTCTAGCCCCCATATCCCAAGCCCATTTGACAGGGAGCCAGAAGACCTGCCTGTCCCAGTTCTTCTGACGACTTGCTGGGGAGGTTTTTGAAAGAACCATTTCTACACTTTGGGTCTTTGTTCTTCTGTGATGTGGAAAGGACACTCATTATCCCATGTGACTCCCATGCCTGCTGTGTGGAAGAGGCAAGATGCTGCGCTTTGGATAGACCCCTGAGGAGAAAAGAATAGGGCTGAGGGGTCTGAACTTTTGCTAATGGCTGCCCAGAATCCTGCACTGAGAGGCGGTGGCCCTGCAGGCTCATCTAGAGAGGAGTAAATGTTCGAGCAAACATTGCCTGAGGAAAAAAAAAGGGAGACATGGAAACATATTAAAGTAGCAATGAAAGCAGGTTAGCATTTAATTCTGACTCCAACTTCACAGTATACTGAGCACCAAATACTTGGAACTAGGAAAAAGCAAACCTCCAGGTTTGGAACTTGGGTTCACCTTTGTAACCCTATCACCTAGTATAGCTTCTGGCACATCACAACTGATTTCAGTAAATGAATTAATGAAAGAGGGTTGTAAAAGAAAGAAGACAGTGTACAAATTAATTAAATTAGCTAAATTAAATAAAATAAATACAATAAAATTGCTGCCACTGAGCATCAGAACATAATCTTTATGATCCAAGGAAGCACTGTATACTTCTGCAGTTAGCAATGCCAGCAACTACCTTTATGTAGTTCCACAGCTCTCCTGTTCTCTTTAGGGTATATCCTGGTTTTCTTTTTTGAACATCAGTGATACTTCACATCATCTATCTCTATCCCCTTCCTGTCATCCCCACCACTTTGGCCAACAGTACTGAATTCCTAAACACAGATTTCAATGTTTTCAATTTTGATATTTTCAAATAGATTTCTGACAATTAAGAGTGCATGGCAGGGGAACAGGCTATCCATGAAAGTTGTTTTTATGAGCATTGTTTTCTAAGGGGGCAGTAGGAAACACTTCCTCCTAAATTCAGGGCAGGGCAGAGGTACTGAGAACACAATCATGGTTTCAGTAGGGTTTATTCTACCCTCAGTGTGTGCTTGTCACAGAAAGCACATGCCCCAGTAGCAGCTACCTTTGCTATGGAGCCATAAATTTGCTCTCTAAAGCTGCCCTTAGCTCTTCTCCAGGGAGCTTCTCCAGGTAAAAACCCAGGGCTGGCTGGGTGTTGTGGGGCATGCCTGTAAACCCAGCACTCTAGCAACAGAGGTAGGTAGGAATCAGGAAATCAAGATCAGCCTCAGCTACATAGTGAGTTTAAGGCTAGCTGGTGCTACAAGAGACCCTGTCTTTAAATAAAAAAGGGGGAGGGGTGGGGCAGTCAGTAGTGACACATGCCTTTAATTCTGGCACTTGGAAGACAGAGGCACTCTGATCTCTGAGAGTTGGAGGCCAGCTTGATCTTCGTAAGTTCCAGGACCACCAGGACTGTTACACAAGAGACCCTGTCTAAAAATAAATAGATAGGTAGATAGATTGATAGATAGATGGATAGATGATAGATAGATGATAGATAGATAGATAGATAGATAGAATAAAAAATGGAAAAGAAAAAACCCAGAAACCACACCCAGAGGCTCTAACCCTTCCTGAACACATTCTGAACATCAATCAGAAAGCAGCATGGAGGCGGCAGAACCACAGACGCAGGAGCTATTTTTAAGGGACTAGAAATAAAAAGAAACCCTAAACACAGGTGTGTTCTGCACAAGTAGAAATGTTCCCAAATCCACACGCCTTCTTTTTAAATAAACTAAAACCAAACCAGGTTGCCACATCTCATCCTAGTGTCCAGGGGCACAAATAGTACAGGTCTCTACACTTTACTTCAGGAGCCACAGAGGGCTCCCAGACACCCACTAAAGGTGTCTGATTCCTTTTCTAGAAAGCCATGCAAATGACAATCTTGAGCTGAAAAGGAGGCCGGCGCCTGTTCTGTGACTCCTGCCATGGCCCTGAAAGCAGGGCAGAGGAAATCACCTTGGCTGACAGCAAAAGGAAACATCTGCGGCATGTGGGGACAGTGGAGACTTAAATAGCAAATGGAACTGAGCTGTGGATCGTAACACTTCAGATCTTTGACCTCAACTCACAGATACAATAAATAGGCACATCAAAATGCACATTTAACCAGTTGTGATGAAACTATTCATTTTATGATAGCTTATAATCATCTAAATGAATTTCTGGGTGACTCATCAACTAAAAAGAAGAGGTAAGAACTTCTCTATAATGTCAGCAGGGTTTTTACAGGCACAGAATCCATTTTTTTCCCACTTTCAGCAGACAAAAGAAAGTGTGGTGTATTTTCTTTCTAAATTCTTGCTAGAACCGCCCCACTCTGAATTTTTAACTATTGCAGGTGGATTTTTAAAACCACCTTTACCTACTTAATATCACAGTATTCATTCTTAACAGTAAATCCAAAGCCCACAGTTCCTTTTGCTGAAGCTTGAGAAGAAAAAGCCAGATTGGAAGTTGGCAATAGCTAGGATTATGGTTACCGTAGGCAAATTCACTCCTGTGAGATAGGCCTCATGCCCAACGTTGGGATGCTAAGGATGGGTGGTGGAATAGAAGAAAGCACCTCTCGATTCTTTAGCATCTCAGGGCACTTCTCGGGGACTGAGAAGGAGGCTCAGACCATTTATCAGTCCAATAAAGCAAGCCTGAGCTCACTTGCATATACAGGAAGTCGAGTGGGAAGAGACCTTGGAGGAAAAATTAGGGATGAAGTGCCCAAATAGTATGTATATTTTCAACCTGGAGTACAAATGCGCAATACAGGAGCTGGCAGCATCACATTATATTAGCAAACCACTTCCAAGTGCATTAACCCTTGAATCCAGAGAAATAGGGTGCAGCCCTCAGAGGACAGTCTCCTGTTCGTGGTTACCTACGAAAAGACTGGGGCTGGTAGCAGTTGCTGTTCAGACCAAGCTCTTTCTTGCCCAAATCAGATTCCTTTTATGAGACTGGCTAAAACATTCAGGACAGAATGTATGCCAGTGGTGAGGCCTGGAGGATAGAACCTTAAAGTGAAAACTGCCATCTTTAGGTAAAAAGAGAAACCAAGGTGGTATTCCCGTTTCTCAAACCATCATAAATGCTATTAACACACTGGGTTTTCAATTAAGAGGCTCCTCCCTCCCTCTAAAACCAAAACAGAAATATAGACAATAAGTCCATTCCCTACTGCAAAGAATGGCAGTTACTTAATTCCCTGATTCTTTGTCAGTGTAAGGGGAAAGTGCTCTATTCCTTTCCCTGCATGACTAAAAGCAATTATCAGTGCTAATTATTAAAGTATTTGCATTATGCTTCACGCCCATTTAACAACTTGCTTATCCCATTTGTTTGGTTACAGGACTGATTAAAAATAGGAAATGTACTATGTAGAAGAGCGCCGCCTCCTTGCAGGGGGGGTGTTAAGAAACGGGAACTGCCTCTTGCAGTTAAAAAGATAGACAAGTTCTTAGAAGAGAGAAAAATTTATGGTCTCAGAAAAGTGTTTGCATAGCTGTAGTGTTGTTCTGTACACTACATACAGACTACATTGTCCATGAGAGGGTCAACGTTCTCCCTAAAATACAAACAAACAAACAAACAAAACAACAACAAAACCCCAATAATCACTAGATGGTTGAAAAGCTTCTAAATATCCGGAGCTCTGGAGCACTTCTTTCACTAGCATCTAGGGGTAGCAACAGGGGACACCACAGCAGTCCCCTCTCCTCTTCTTAACAGCCACGGGGCCTTTCCCCATTTCAATTCTCTGTTCCCTTTCCCAGCTCCTTGCATCATGAGTCCTTTAGACAGACAATGCTTCCCCATCCCATAAGAGCTCAGGTGACTGTGGCCATCTCTAAGTCATTCTGGCACATAGAGAATAACTAATGTGTTTCCAGCTATTCACCTGGATTTAAAAAAAAAAAACTACTTTCTACATTTTGAAGACTGTCTGGCTTCTCATTGTACTCAACCATCATAAAATCCCCGTACTTCAGAGAAAAGCACTGTTTGTTCTAGGAACCACTTGACTAATATGACTTTTAGCTACCAGTGTGGTAAGTAGCACTGCATGAAAGGAGAAACAGTGTGTGGTCAAGACCTTAGCAAACTGCTTTGCTTCACACAGATTTTACCGCGCTCTGGGTCTTTACAAGGCTCTGGCTGAAATGATAATAAAATCATCCAACCTTTATAGTCCAAACAAGACAAGCAAAATTCTCTCGGGCACTCTATCTGTCTTTGATCTGAATAGCAAACATTCTTTAAGGTTTTGCTGCCTGTGAGGCATGACCAGCCTTTTAAGAGCCTCTCCTTGAGTCCCTGATGACACAGGCCATTCAGCCTGGCCACTATAGAAGGCAGAACCCACAGTTAAGTAAGCTGCCTTCTGGGTCATTCCTTCCAGGACAGACTCTTCTTCAGGGTCATATAGATGTGCAGCTGGCCCTAACTGAGGTACACAAAGATCTATTGGATTGTCAAGTAGGTCTATTTGCCAGAACTTCACCTGAATAAAAGAAAGATGCAAAATTTTTCCGCAAGTTCAAGACCATAAAACGGAGTGTTAAAATGTCTAAAACAAGCCAGGCATAATGATCGTGTCTGTGATCTTAGCACTTGGGATGCTAAAACAAAAAGATGGTAAGTTCAAAACCAGCTTGAGTTATCTAACAAGATTCTTTCTCAAAACAAAATAAAATGGCTAAAAAGAAAACTTATAGTTTATACATACTTCACAGCACTTCAAAAGTTAGAAGGTGGGAGAAAAACATCTTTGCCTACCTTATTGATGAGAGTCACAATATCTCCTTCCTTGATTGTCAATTCATCATCATTCTGTGCCTCATATGGAAATATTACTTTGCAGTAATCCTTGGCTGTAGGAAAAGCAGAAAATACAACCTTTAAGGTGTTTCATCTAATGAGCTGACCCAATTAAAGGTGCTCTCTGCCACATTAACCTCAAGAAAAAGATATGCCCAACAGGATGTTATGGCTGCATAAGGGGCCACCCTCCGAAAGAGACCCAAGAGTGCTTATGGTAGGGTCATGCAGATTTATCTCTGCATTTTACCCTCATGAATAATAGGACACCTTGCATGCCGTGGGATTATTTGCTTTTTTCAGATAGAAAGGCAAAATTTTTTTCTTCATCTTGAGAAAGGAAATGTGAACTATCTGATATTTTCTAAAGATATATATACATGGGCCAACCTGAATTTTTTTCTCATTGCTTTATTGCACATATTACAAAATCAGAAAGGGGGCCTTTATGTCTATTAGAGCCAGCATAGCAAATAAAACAAAGAGGAATTAAGAGATAAATACCAATGTATTTACATGTAAAAATGTCAACCACAAGCAGCCAACAAATACTACCCAAATTTTTCTTTTATTCTTTTCTCATAGATCACATTCTTTCCCTCCATTCCTTCCAGTCTCTCCCCCCCCCACCTCCCCTCTCTCCTAGATCAACTCCTCCTACATTTCCCTTCAAATAAAAGAACAGGCTTCCCAGGGATATTGCCAAACATGGCATAACAAAATACAGTAAGATTAGGCACATACCCTCATATCAAAGGTGGACAAGGCAACCCAGTAGAAGGGAAAGGGTCTCAATACCAGGTAAAAGAGTCAGAGACACCCCTTACTACCACTGTTGGGAGTTCCATAAGAACACTGAACTACACAGCCATACTGTATATGCAAATGACCTAGCTCAGAACTATACAGCACCAAATGATTTTATGAACCTCTATGTGGCATGGGTGAACTTATTCGTGTATATCTCATGGTCTCTTTGTACAAGCACATTTCTTCATTGATGGGGCTGTTTATAAGCAAGAGAATATATAGTCCTCACTACTAATTCAAAATCAATTTAAGTATTACTGAGTAGATACTACTGATTTTAAATTAGCTCTATCAAAAAGCATCAGGTAAGAAGACAGTGAAACCCTTTGTAAGGGATTTGGGAAATGAAGACTGGGCAAACCAAGTTTCCATGACTCAGACAGAAGGTAGAAAGAAAAACTCAAGGAAATTAGTACTTCTAGAGCAGACATTTACTATATTCTCCAGCAGAGTCCAAAAGTCTCATGGTTCTGTTTGAATATTCTCAGATATTTCCTAAGACTTAGGCTCTTCCCTGCATCTAGATCATAACTTACAACTCTATACCTAAGTGTCAATTAAATTGTTCCTAGTATATTTTATACCATCTCTCTTTAATTAGAAATAGCAAAACTTTCCCAAGTCTGAATTGGTTAGATGTTCTAAAGGGAGGGAAAAAGTTAAACATCTTTAAATTGGATAATGACAATTCTTCACCAATTTTCCAATTGACTGTGCTAGTGAAATATGACTTCCCAACCTCAAAACTTCAAACATGAACACACAATATTATTGAAGAACTGTCCTGCAAAATCCCAACTCTATGGAAATCATAGACTTTTCTTTGAAAGACTATCAGTTACTCATGACCAACAAAGAAAGAGCACACATGATTTTCTGCCTTTCAGCGAAAAGGTTAATAAAATGTGATCAACCACTGGGGATTAACTTCCCAGCAGCCATTCCCAACCCTTCATGTCCTACTTGACAGAATCCTCATTTGCTCAGGTTTATTCTGTCCAGGAAAGTAATGTTAATCTTCTATCCAGGTACTAACAAGGACCAATCTTGCTTAGCTTCTGAGATCACACATATTCAAGATGACATGGCTATAGACAAATAATGTTATCTTACTCCCCTTTGTTGCTGACTTGTTTAGGGGCAAGACACGATCTTCCTGTCGATGAAATCTATAAAAGGAAATGTTAGAGATGGCACTGCTAGATAGTGTTGCCTAGAGATGTAAGGCAAAGAGTTGCCTGCCTTTGATCATTTTGTTTTGTTTGCAGTGCTATAGATAGAACTCAGAGCCAGGGGTATGTTAGTTGAAGACTCTACCACAGGGACCAATCTACCTGCTACCTTGAGGCTTCTAACATAGTTTTCTCATTGTTGAAAATCAAGATAACATTTGATACTATTGTAATCATTTATGAACATTACAGAAAAAAAGCCCCCCCCCCCAAATGATCCTAAGTCCTAATGGTATTGAGCTGCCTTTCAAATTCATCAACTTCAGGAGGTCTTTTGCTCTGAACCTCTTGTCATACAGCTTAGCAACCCAATTGCTTTCCACTCTTATTTTGTGATCCAGTAGGTAGGCAGTCACTCAAAACAGAAGCATACTAACAAGAAGAAACTTGATACAAATTATCTCAATGTTTTTCTTAGTGCAAAATCCCCCCCTGAACATCACTCTCTACCAAAAAGAAGCCTCCTACTATGTCATTTCATTTTCCTTCATCACTTACCTTCCGACTTCAGGGCACAGCCTGTAAGAGTATGCTGTGGAGTTCCACTGTAATCACCACAATGGAAATATTGCTTAGTAAGAACTAATGTGCCTTTATTTCACAGGGTCATTGTATCTTACACTTACAAATTCCCTGTAAGCTAAGACAAGCATATATCTTCTACAAAATAAAAAAACCAAACAAACAAAAAAGGGTTTTAATAAGTATAAGTGTAAAGGAGGGGGAAATAGACTATACTGTTATAAAGGAGAAACTAGAATAGGAGGAGTAAATGGGGAAGAGCATGAGAGAGCAGATAAATGAGGGAACACAGGGAGGAACTGCTAACACCAATGGACATTTATAGTGGGGGAGACAATGCCCCATCCAAACATCTCATGCCACCAAGTACAACTTCCAGTGCCAGTCATCTTGTTGAGTCATTGGCCAAAAGGTTCCTACCATGTCCCCTTCCCAGTATCACAAGCTATTGCTAAGGCCACTGGTTGCTCTCCCCAATCCAAAGGGAAGGTGGTACTGATGAGGACATTTACTTATTTTACTGAAGTGTACAACTAGAACTTTTACCCTTACTGACTAGAGTTCATGCTGTTGGAAGGAACTGTGTATTCTTCCAATGAAAAAATATAATCATCACTATTGTCCAGCTACAAAACCTTTGACCTAATAACCAAGACTTCCTGCAAGATATACTGATGGGATTGTGGCACAAATGTTATGGGAGTAATTAACCATTGGATATAAGACTGACTCCATGAGATAGAACGCATATGACACTGCTAAAAGTAGTCAAAAACACAAGACTAGATAGGTCATGGGCACTAGGGAAAAACCAAATACTAATGTTCTAAAATGACTCCTAATGACATACAGGTATGTCCATGGATCAACATCTGTTTCAAACTTCATCTAAGTAGCCTTTTCTTGCAGCATATGGTTATTAACACAGAGACTCACAACTAGACAATGTACAGAGAGCAAGAGACTTGGGAGCATTCGGTCTTGAATGGAATGTCTTTATCAAATGCCTCCTCTCAAGGCTCATGGTTTATGCAGAAGAGGAGGTAGGAAGATTGTAGGAGACAAAGGTGGTGGATGACTCCAAGGAAATAGTGTCTGACAAATGCAACAGGACCTATGCACGTATAAACTCACAGAGACTGTGGCAGCAAGTACAGGGCATGCACAGGTTCAAGACAGACAGGGTCTCAGCACTGAGAGGGGGAAAGTAGACATGGGGTCCCACCCCTAACCAAGAAACAATTTGCAAGTGATACCTACTGGCAAAGGGAAAAAATCAGTTTTCTTCAATGACATAACACTGTGGATATCAACCATATTTCAGGACAAGTCACATGTCCAGGAGTAGTTAGCCAATGCAAAACAGACTCCGTGATTTTTTGTTTTGATTTTAAAGAGAGAACGGGCATGAAGTTGGATGGACCAGGACATAGGGAGGGTCTGAGGGAAGTTGGGAGAAGAAAAAGAATAGGACTGTGGTAGTTTAAATAGGTTTGGTCCCCATAGAATTATGTGTTGAAATGCTTGGTCCCTAGGGAGTGGCACTATTAGAAGGTGTGGCCTTGTTGGAAAGGGTGTGGACTTACAGGAGGAAATGTGTCGCTGTGGGGGAGCTTTGAGGTCATATATATGCACAAGCAATGCCCGGTGTGGCAGTTTCCTCTTGGCTGCCTATGTGCATTCCCAGAACTGACACACAGAGTTCTTGCACATTTCTTGATTATCATTGAGTGATACCTAAGAAGTAGTGGAACCCTCAAAGGACAGAATTTTGGGTCAGGAGTCAGGACACTTGGAACTGGGCTCAATGCCAGCTGGATTTTTGTGGACTGCTTGACCTGAGATGACAACCAGTTATATGACATTGTAGCTCTGGATGAACATAGCATCATCAGGTGTAACATCAGAGACCAGCCAAGGAGATGAGAGGTTAGTTTAGCTATCGTCAGCAGAACATCTTAAGCACATTTAAGTGTATTCCAAATCTTAAAGTTTAAACAACTCAAAACAATGCTGTTCTAATTAGAGAACTAAGTTGTTCCAGCTCCTAATTAGGCCCTCAAAAGCATATCACTGATGTTCTCAGATCACACAGTACCATAATAGGTTAGACCTATGTTCGTTCCAGCAATGACATTTCAGCACTCCAATCACAACCACTTCTAAGCAAATATGGCAGCCAGTAGACTCATACTTATGATGTATTTTTTAAAATTATCCTTACTTATGAAGCATTTTATCCATTTAAATAGCATTTAGCCATTGCTCAGTATCATAAAATAAAAACACATTGGTTTGTGTTTCAGTGGCTTTAAGATACTTGTTCAAAAATAAATATATATGCAAAATCACTATTAACTTCAAAAGTGTGATAGTAAACCTACTGTATGTTGTCCCCTATTTCAATTCAAATATTTTCTGACCACCACCGTGCAAAAGACACTGCCAAGTAGTTCTGGAGTCTGAGCCTATGCTATACAAATAAGACCAAGTAGAACTTCCTGTCCTTACAAGGAAGTGAAGAATACCAAAGGACAAGACAAATACACACATCAAATGATGGCAGGGGGTGCTGCTACCCTGGTTCACAGAGCAGCAAGGTCATGCGCATACAGAAAAATGGTCCAAAAGCAAGGGACATTTAAAATGCTTTAAAAGAAAAGGATAACTCTAAATCCTGTTTGAACATGAAAAAACTCTAAGCTTTAAATACATAGCAAACAGATAAAGAAGAAAGGGCTAAAATTTATTTTTCAAGCACGTATTTTCCATCAATTCATTAATTTGATGGACGTAGATAGTCTGAAATCAAGTAGGAATGGATCTATGCATAAACAGAAAGAAAGGCATAATTTATTTAGTAATTGAAATTACTTTGTTGTTACTTTTTCCTTGAATGATTAAAATATGTCAATGAATTAGCTAACTTAAGTCTAGATTCCTAACTTCTGAGAGCTTTTTGTCTTACAGTCGTTAGATAATCTGATAAGCAAAGACTTTTTCTTTCCAGAAATGAAATAAAACAAACCATACAAACACATTTCAGAGAGTAGAGAAAGTGTATACAGCACAAGAAGGTTCACAGACTCCCTCCACATTACTCCCAGATCAAGAGTTACTCACGCCACTTTAATTGCCAGTTTTAAGCTTTTTTACTTTTTAAATTTAATTGCATTTATCTATCTATCATCCATTCATACATGTGTAAGAAAATGTGTGTTGTGTGTGTGTGCAAGCACATGTGTACTGAGCTGAGCACATATGATGGTCAGAGAGTAAGTGGTAAGAGTTGGTTTCTCCTACCCTGTGATCCCCAGGAACAGACCCTATGGCTTCAGGGTAGGCAGCAAGCACCTTTACTCAGTGACTCACCATGCTTCTTTGCTTTTTGAGAGAGGATCTCATATAACCTAAGCAAACCTCACATTTACTATATAGTCCAAGTTGGTTTTGAACTTTGTGGTGATTCTCCTAACAGCCTCTGAAGTGCTGGGCTTGCAGATGTGTGCCACCACATGTGGCAAGCTTTCAATTTTTTAAAGAAACTTGCTCAAGTAAGAATCACAAAGAACATCAAGTATGATTCATCCTCTCTCTCCCTAAAACATTATTTCAGTCTCTAGACATTGGGAAATTTACATGTTATTAAAAACAAACCATTAAAGGAACTGAACTCACATGCTCACATTCCATGGCTCCCTCCATCTAGTTTGATAATGGATTAAAGAAAAAAAAACACTTTAAACAAATAATCCCAAAACCCTCTGCTTAAAAAATCAAAATAAAAACAGAATTAACAAAATAAATGTTAGCAATCTGAACACATACATATGTGGATATAACTTTAAATCCAGAACACTCACTAGGCTCACTTTCAACCTCTGAAGGTGCTCTGAGCTCACTTTCAACCTATAAAGATTATGAGCCCATGTACACCCAGACTCTGGTAGAAAGAAAGCTCTCCAGAGCTTTGTGGCAGCCATGCAAAGGGCCAGGTCATGTCTAAAACTGGAGTTTCATTTTCCCTCGAGACATTATAAAAAGAAACAGTTTCACGGGCTAGGGGGATGCTCAATGGGAAAAATGCCTGCTGTGTTAGATAAGCATGAGGACCCAAGTCAGATAACCAACACTCACAGAAAAGCTGAGCAAGTCTCATGTACCTGCCTGGAAACCTAGTGCTGGGTAGCAGTAGGGGTAGTAGCGGGGACAGGTGGATCCTGAGGACTCTCTGGCCATCCAGTCTAGTTGAAATGGTAAGCTTTAGGGTCAGTGAGACTCTGTCTCAAAAAGAAAGGTGGGGTAACTAGGGGAGACACTCAGTATTTTGCTCTGACTGACACACACACACACACACACACACACACACACAGTACCAACTCAGTGATGCAGACTTCCCCTAACATCATAATTCTGCCCTTCAATGGATAAGTATTATCTGAGATACTACTAGTTTGTAGTTTTAAGCAGAACTTCTAAGAACAGAATTATTTAAAATTTCAAAGAAATATGCTTCACATGCCATATCATATGTACCACCCACTACTAGGGTCTTATGTTATTATGCCCAATCATTAAAATTCTGCAGCAAATGAATGACCTATATCACCCTAAGTAAGAGAAATGAATAACATACAGGTTTATGTCAGCTAAGAACAGGTTTCATCACCCTACAAACACTAAAACCTTTTCATTCTCAGAGATTTTAATACTCTGGGACTATGTGTAGGGGTGGTATTCTATCACTCTCTATGGACAACAGACTAAGGTAAGCAAGACTAGTATCTGGCTGTCAGGGATCTTACAATCAAGTGGCAGAAATGAAACATGCATAAATCTAGCTCTTCACAATGCGACAGCAGGGAAGGGATGAGAGCCACAGAGTCAGCTCAAAGCATCAGAATGTCAGAAATGAGATAATAACCTCCATTGTCAGACACATAGAACCCTGTCCTTTGGAGGTAAAATGGCACTGAATTTTCTACAGTGCTCTAGGGAACTGACCAGAGGGGCAGGTCTTGGAGGCTTCACAGCCATTGCCCATGGTCAAAGATGTGTGGGACATCTGCTCACACAACTTCTTAGATCCCTTTCCTGGTATCTGAGTCTTCAAGTCTTGGTAGGATGAGAAACTCTATATACTAAATAAGAACTCTGTTAATTCCCATTACCAGGGAAGCTTAAAACATCCTGGTCTCAGTCTGAGGTTCTCATACTTGAGTGGGCAATGGCCTCAAATATAGGGCTTGAAGACCCCATAGGGCTCACTGATCCCACCCTTAGTGTCTGACTTGGGGTAGGCCCAGCAGATTTGCATTTTGGACAAGGTCTCCAGGCTGTTTTCACTGCTACTATCCCTGAAACACACCATGAGAATCACTGTCTAGTGTTGCATTAGGAGTCTGGTAATAGTAGGGACTGGGAGGATGGACCAGTGTAGTAGTGATACTGGGGCTGGTTGTGCTGCATGCTATATTTAGATAAGGTTTCCAGCTCTGGATCATATTTTGAGCACCCAGGGGCATCAGGAGGGGTCAAATATGTATTAGGTTTGGTATAAAGTCAATAAATGAGTGTCAATTGTGCATCAAGAAGGAGGGTAGTTGTAATAACACCCTAATAGAACTTACTATACAAACACACTAGTAGTTCAAAACTGAGGCTCTACTGTGTAAATATGTCCTCCAAAGACCATACATTTGTGAACTTAATGACTAATGCAAGAATGTTGGGAGATGTTGCTTATTTGGAGGTCTTTAAGTAATGAGGATTCTACTCTCATAAATGGATTAACTCTAGTCATAAAAGGGCTAAAGACTATGAGTTCAATCTTTCTTGTTGATGTGTATATGCGTGTGGTATGTGGTGTATGTGTGTGTGGTACATGCATATGAATGTGTAGGTATGTATGCCCATGGACATGCATACAGAGACTAGGCTAGGATGTTGGGTATTGTCTTCTATTGCTCTTTAACTTGCTGAACTAGGGTCCCTCAATGAATCATAAGATCACTATTTTAGGTAGGCTGGCTAGCTGGAGAACTAACTAAACTACTAAACTCCCAGGATCCTCCTATATTTGCTCACCAACACTGGGTTTACTGGAATAGGTAACCATACCTGACTTTAAATATAGGTTCTGGAGATTTAAACTCACGCACCTATACTTGCAAAGCATGCATTCTTACCCACTAAGCCCTCTTGCCAGCCTGTTTTGTTTGTTTAAGATAATATCTCGTGTATCCTGGATTGGCCTCAAATTATATATAGCCAAGGATGACCTTGAACTTCTGACCCTTCTATCTGTATGTCCAGAGTGCTGTAATTACAAAGACATGTACCACCATACCAGTTTTATGTACTGCTGGCAACTGAATCCAGTGTCTTGTGTATAGTAGACAAGTACTTTATCTACTGATGTACATTTCCAACCTCTTATTCTTTCTGACCCATGGGATACTTTTTACCATGTTATAAAAAAAAAAAAAAAAAACCCAAAAACTCAACAGCCCTCACCAGACATGTTTCCTTTAATCAACTAGCCCCAGAACCATGAGGCAAATAGATTTCTATCACCTATAAACTTTTCAGTCTGTGGTTTTCTACTATTGTAACAAAATACAGAACAAGTTGGGCTTTCGAAGGGATGCTGGAAATACCTTGAGACAGTTTTGACTGCCACAACAAGATAGGAACAGGTTCTATTGACATCTATTGAACAGAGGGCAGGGATGCTGTTAAATACTCTGTGATATACACAGGACAGTCCCCAGGATAAAGAATGATCTGGCCCACATGTAAATACATTCAATCTACATTCAGACCAAATTCAGACATGGAAATGAAACCTGAAGTGTACATTACCATATTTGTCAATTCCAACCCAACAGCCTCCCTTACGAAGAAGCTGACTGTTCATTTGCCTTTGATCTTAGACACTGCTGGGAACTTGTCTTTTCAATTATGTCCCAAGCATTAATTAGAACACCCTTTCCCTTTTGTGTTTAAAAAAGAAGCATTGTTTCAAAAGAATAAAATGAAAACCTGAGAAGCAAAGCCTTTCTGTTCTAGCTCAGAGTAGAGGCTGGAGCACTGTTCTCTCATCCGCAGCTTTGTCTACCCAGATGAAAAGCTTGGAGACTTTGGGAGAAAGGCCAGCCATCAGGAAAACAGGAAGCCTTTCTTCTCTTAAGAAGACTGAAGTTGAAAGGTCGATTTTCAACAACCTAGGTAGCTGGGTCCCATCATAGGAAGGCCCTCACTCTGAATGCAGTGAACAGATGTATTGGGGGTCTAGGAAGAGAGGGGACTTTGGGGAGATTGAACATGAGGGCTCTGGTAGACAAAAAGGCATCAGTGGATAAAGAAGAGATGTGCTTCATATGAGATGTGTCCAAATCCCCAGGCAGAGTATGCATGAGATTTGGGTAGAGAAAGTGAGCAAAAGGAATCTGCAATGTCAGAAGTCATTTAAAAGTCTCCATTTGCTCAACCTCCCCTCAGTATACATCCAGTGAGTCTATGGTACTATTCTGGGCTGCATGATGGGAAAATCAAATGGTATCTGTCCTAAACCTAGAGGTATCAACAATCTAATGGTACCAATGAAGCACCTCATGTCACTACTATAGATAATAATTTTCAAGAGGCAAGTCAATGGTCTCAGAGGTGGTACAAATATCTAATCACTAAGTAAATGAGCTGTAACATGGAAAACAGCCCATTTGTACCTCCAATCATACTTTATCCAGGTTTTCTAAACCTACTTGTTCATCTAGATCAGTGGTTCTCAACCTTCCTAATGCTGTGACCCTTTAATACAGTTCCTCATGCTGTGGTGAGCTCCAAACATTATTTTCTTTGCTACTTCTATTTTCTTTGCTAACTCTAATTTTACTACTGTTATGAATCATATTGTAAATATCTGATATGCAAGATATCTGATATGCGACCTCTGTGAAAGAATCATAACTCTAATTTTATTACTGTTATAAGTCATAATATAAATATCTGATATGCAGATATCTGATATGTGACCCCCCCATGAAAGGGTCATTTGACCTCAAAGAGATTGTGACCCACAGGATAAGAAGCCCTGATCTATAGTCTTCTGCATCTATAATACTGAACAGTTCAGAAAGATGCTAAAAAGGCCTGTCTTTGGGGCTACTTTTCTAACCTACAGAGACCACAAATCTGTACCAATTGTAATAAGAAAAAGGGAGATACCAGATGTGATAGGCTGAAGGCACCTCGAGGCACTTTGTTATGAATATTTAGATAGTTTTCCTCTTGTTATGAAAATTATGGCAATCTGTTCCCCAGCATGAGTTGCTGATGAATTTCAGCATCATGAAAGTCTTTTGTTTGGGTGTGGGGTGGGAAGAATGTTCCCTGCTTAAATAAATCTGGATCACTCAAAAAATACCAACTCACATGAGTATTTTTGAGTCATCATAACTCTGAATCCTGATGTGGGCCTGTGGCTTAATGTGCTGAGGAGACAGCTGGCAGGAAGAAACAGCTCTCTTCTGTACTGCCGGGCATCCTTTGCCATAGGTTTCTATTTTAGGTCAGAAGGAAGAAGCAAGCAGGCTGCCTGGATGTTAAACTCCAGGTCAGTTCCAAAGATTGCCCAACAAACACTCTGTAACCTTCTACCTAAACACAGATGTGGTATCAGGATCCAGAAACAGGGAACTGGTCCAAAGGATGAAGGAATTATACTAAATGGCCATCATGGGAGAGCAATTACTGTAAAATTTACTTTTGGCAAGGAAAGCCAAAGGGAGAATGTATATAGTAAAATTCAACCGTCAAAGTTCTTATCCCTAAATCCATGGAAAATGCCCAATAGTAAACAACAAATTCCTCAAGGACTTGCTGACCTGATGCCTACCCACAAGCATATTAATATTATTTCCCATCAATATCACATTTTCTAATAGAATTGTTCTCCCTTTTGTCACTTCCATTAGGCTGCTCAATATTTTGGAGTAGAAAAACCTTCCACACTGAGTCCTAAAGGTTTCAGGACTGAATGAGAGGATGAAGATGCTGGGAGACAACTAAGGTCCTTTCTTTGTCTAGTGCAACATTCTGACTGCATACACAAAGCAGATCATGCGAATAAAGGCCAGGGAAATTAAAGTAAGCTATCTGTCTGAGGCCATGTCAGTAACTAATAACAGCTGGTCCTCCTAGGACTCTAATGCAAAATACTCCAACCAGTCTCTATAAAATCCCTTCTTTGCAAGTAATCAATTCTACCACCATGATGTTTTGGGAGAGCCAGGCATATAGACATGGTTCATTGATATTTATAGGACTGAACAAGGCATGTGCTAAAGGCAGGATTCTACCACATACTTTAGGTAGCCGAGTATTTGCAACGGTGTACATTGCCTAGCCTAAGGAGCCCATCTTAGACCACATAAACTGAAGTTCCCAGGAAAAAAATGCCACATGTATCTTGAAGGTTTTACAAGGCTAACTGACTTTCAAATTTTTACTGAAGAGATAGAATGGTACAAATCTTTGAGAGTCAAAATTATCCTGATCTATCTTCATTCCTCTTAATAACCATTTACCACCTACCTCAGTATCAGGTAAAGCCTTTGGAAAGTATATTTAGTAGATCTCTAGAATTTTCCAAACCAAAAGCTAAGAATGTCATCAGAGAACATTTAAAACCTATAGCAGAGACTTCTGCTTTGGCCCATAACCTGCTGTTCCCACTGAAGTATTCTGTAAAAGCCTTGATTTATAAGATTCTTTTGTTCTGTGGCTACAGAAAAAAGTTCATGTAACTGTCTCTATATTGGAACATGTCATGCAGATAAACCTAAATGTATGTTCCCAGGCCATGCTCACTCATGTTTGGTTCAGCAGAGACTATGTCTCTGAGAGCTATGGTTTTCTGTCAAGGGCTTCATTCAGCATTATTCTTTTTTTTTTTTTCAGAGAAAACTCAAATATTATAAGCCACCTGGCCTAGTGATATTTATAAAACATATACAATGCACTATTCCCAAATGAACAAACAATATTCACCTAGGTTGACAATGTTTTCAATCAAAAGACAGACAGTTCTCATCTCAGTTAAAATTATATCAAATACATTTTCTCAAAATACATATAGAACTATCTGGGATTTTTTGTCTTTTTTTTATTATTTTTTTTTATATTTTACATTCAGCATTATTCTTAAATACAATGTGGTCACCAATAGGTACATGTGACTCCTAAGCACTAGGAAATGTGGCTGCTACTCTAAACTGAGATACATTAATACATGCAAACCACATGTGCCACTGTAAGGATAGCACACTGAGAAAGCATACAGCATCTTTTTAATAATTTTATAGAGATTACACATTTAAAAGGTTATATGTACATATACTTACTTAAATACAATATATTAAAATTAGCTTCTATTTTTAATGTGGTCTCCAAAATTTTTTAAATTATCTACTGGTTCACGTGATAGTTCTATTGGATCACACTGTTCTAAAATGAAACTAATCTTTTCCCATCTACTCACCTAACCCTTCTGCTGCCTGAAATATCTATACAAAGGGATTCTATAGGTCTGAAAGTTGCTATAAAAATATGTTGAGGTATTCAAGCAAAGATGTCAGACTGAAGAGATAGCTCATTGGTTAAGAGTGTGCACTGCTCTTCCAAAGGACTGGAGTTCAGATCCCAACATACCCATATCAGGTGGTTCATAGATGACTACTACTCCAGTCACCAGGACTCCCGTGCCTATGATCTCTGCAGGCGACTGCATTTGGGTGCATATATCTCCATAAAAACACACTTGCATACACATAATTAGAAATAAAAAAAAATCTTTTAAAGATGCCTTGAGGAGTTCAGCATAAGTGAAACAGAAGTAATGTTAGTTTAGTGACTGTCCCTGGAAGGTCCAGGGATCCCCGATGTGCTTTAGTTAGCATTCTCGAGACCTTTGGCCACCTAACTGTGCCAATATGGACAAACTCTAGCTTTGCATGTTGGCACAAAGCACGTGGCAGGAAAGAATCAAACTGCCCAAACAAAAAACACAGAAGAATTCTGATTCTATCCTGTGCTGCCAGTATACTCATGGAAGATCTAAGGAGACATATTTGTGTGCTTTTTTTTTTTTTTTATAGAGATGCACAAGCTTTCAGAGGTGTATAAGGATTGGGGGTCATTAAGGAAACTCACTCTTTGTCCTGTTGTCCATTTCTGTCTTTGCTGGGTCTGGAGTTGATGTAGCTGGAGGTAACTTCTTCCCAATTGTCTGAGGAGGGAATAAGGTGATAGACACATCAGGATGATTCGTGGCATTAATCAAAGGAACAAAACCAAATTCACAATGAGAAAATCCCCAGATGTGACTATATAAACCACAGCCTTGAGTTGAGGCTTTTCTGTGGATAGGCTGCCACATATTAATGGGTCTTCTCCACAGTGACCAACAAGGGGGTAAAATAGACAGGAGGGGGTAAAATAATAGAGAAGGCTCTTGGTACCTTCTATTTCCCTTTTTCTCTTGATACTTTTTATACGTCTATTATTATTTTTAACAGACAAAAAGGTACAGTTTCCTTTATTTTATGACAAGCTGATCACATTTATGGAATCCCAGTGTCTGGCCCAGTGCAGATGCTCCAGAATAATCCCATAGGGAAAAAAATGGAAATACATGAAAAGAAATAAAGGGAGGGAACTCAGGAACGAGGGAGGTGGGCAGGTAGGCAGAAGCTAGACTGTCCAGACCCACTGGGCCTTATATTAATTCCTTCTTACCATCTGAGATTTCACTTACTTTGTGGGATATGAGCAACATAATCTAGTCCTTTTTGAAAAAGCCTACCTATCTCCTAAAACAAAAGTATGGAGGGTCTTGATCTCCATTCCTACCAGTTGGTTAGTCCTCCAAGGCCTAAAAGGTCCATACCTCCGACCCTGTGCACAATGTTTTGTTTTCCTAACACACACACACACACACACACACACACACACACACACACACACACACTTTGTGTTTGCTCTGACTTCCCTTCTCTTTCATTTGTAGTGGATTCTATTATTATTGTTATTTATGAGTCATCCATAGGAAAACCTGAATACTGTCTTCTGCCTAAAGACGTTCCTGAAACCATAGGCTACCCAGCAGTTCAGAACCCAAATCAGACACATGAACAAACCCAATGGTTCGGAGGTGAGGACTGTTCACACTCTTCTTTCTGCCATTGCTCCCATGCAAACATAATTACTGCCCAATGAAAAGTGTCCCATGACATGATAGAGAAATAGTTGTCACAGCCAAATAGTCAGGTAAATTGACATCCTAACAATGAAGTCACTGGGAAAACAAACTTTTCTATGTCCCTTGAACATAGGAAGAGTAATAAGCCGTGTCATTTAAAAACTGCCAATGGTTGGAATTTTTCTTCAAATGAAATTCAATTGCAATTTTTTTATTTGAAAAGGTTCTTCATGTTGCAAACATTGAAACTAGCATTAAATATGCATAAATCATAGAAAGAGGAAAAGATAAACCAAATCTTCAGACCTTCATGAATTTTTAAAAACGTTTGTGACAGAAAGCCTTTCCATTTTACACAGTGGCATTTTTATTTAGTGCCACAAGGCTTTCTATATTGAAAAAAAAAAAACAGAAAATCCCAAATAATATGCCACCTTCCACCACTAAGTACTCAGCTGAATAGTATTTTATGGTTCTATGAAAGTGTCAAGAAAGATGAAAAAAGGGTTGATGTTCTGCTAGAAGGTCACATTTTATGAAGAAACAGTTTGGGGATCATATTAAAAAGTGAGGAGGAAACCCGGAAGCTTTGGAACCATCAGTCACTGTCACCCCTGCCACAGGGCTGGAAACACACCTGCTAATCTCCTTGCCTCTCCTTTTAGGCAGGGAAGGATGGAATAAAGATTTCCACCCATTACCACAATAGGAAAAAGCAAACAAAACCAGCCTAGCTTAGCTCACACTCCTAGAACAAACAAATGAACAAATAACCCACCAAAAGGAGATAGGAAATAAATGGCTTGGGCTTTAAACCCGAAATGCCTTCTCCTGGAGAGAGTCTAGCAGATTTTACATCCTTATTATTTCTCCGTTGGTAAGCACAGAAAGTGCTGGCCTCGTGCCTGAAGTCCTGATTTGCCAGAATGTTCTAAGTTATCAGACACCAAGAAAGAGCACTGATTAAACACATTTAAAGAAAAAAACCTAATGTTCACTCTTTTTTAAAATCTTCATTGTTTCAGAAAAATTCAGTGCTTTGGCTTCCATGGGTCCCAGTAATATGGATTATGGTGAAGTCCATATTATGCCTATCTTCTGGAGAATGAAAAACCTCAAATTCTTCATCTTTGCGGGCCATGATTAGAAGTCTAGAAGGTATGCCATGTTCCTCTCAACCTAGTCTGGTCCCTTAGGGATGCCAAAGACAGGATGCATAGTGGTACTTCTCTGTTTGCTTGAAGTGACACTGGCTAGTTAACTGGCGATGCCTAAAAACTTTTCAGCTGGGTACATTCCCAGGCCCTGCCCCAGACTTTCCCAATCAGAAACCCTGAGGATGGTACCCAGCAGTCTCTGAGAAAACACACCTTCCATAGGACTCTGATACATGCTCCAGTTTAAGAACCATTGACCCTGATGTAGCAGGAATTCTATTAGTGAGAATTAAATGTCCTTATTGGATTAAAAACTCAGTGCCTGTTTCCATACTGAGATACAGCATAAAACATTTTTAGTGCTTCCTTCCCTCTTCTTTCTCTCCCTTTCCACAACATGCTCACTACTTTCTCTTTTCTCACTGATTTAAGAACTCAATGTTGCTAGTTAGACTACACATATGTATCTGCCATATATAACTGAAGCTCAGCCACAAAGCAGGCCCACACACACACACATGCAAATAAAACAGGAACTCTCATGCACACCTGCTGCTGTACCTGGAAGACATCAAAGGTTAGGCTTATTCTGGGCTGTGCCAGAGAACTCAGGACCTCCTCTTGAGGCCTCTTCCATAGAATGGCAACTTCTCCCCTTTGTGAGTATCATAAGAAAGATGATTTGTCCAGAATAAGCAGCAGTGAGGCACTTGGGGGCCATGAGGACATGGCACATGACAGCTCCTAAGAGATCAGCTAGTGGCCTCATTTCATGGTGTGACTTCAGAAGGAACAGACCCTCGACTTCTACTCTCTACCTTGGCCCAACATTTCCCTTTGTTTTCTGGACAAGTGCCTAAACATTTCCCAGCACAAGCACCCATGTAGACCTTGTATGCTTGTGCCCTGACCCAGAAGCCACTACTAGGAACAGCAGTGAATATACATATAGAGAAACATAGAGCTGAATATGCCACAAATAGGCTATTGCTTTGGATATGTTTTAAGACTCAGTAATTGCCACACGGGTATCACTTTTTGTCTATCTTACCTATATCCCAAACTCCATTTAAAATCTAATTTAGGGGCTAGAGAGATGGGTTACTGATTAAGAGCATCTAACTGCTCTTGCAGAAGACCCAGGTTTGGTTCTTAGCACCTATATCAGGTGGCTCACAACTACCTGTAACTTCAGTTTCAGGGAACCCAATGCCCTCCGGAGTCTGAGGATATCTGTACAAATGTGGTACAGATAGATAAATTCATATAAGCACACAATATATGCATAAATAAAAATAACAAATAACTTTAAAAAAAGAAAACCAGGAATGAAGAGATGGTTCTGTGGTTAAGAGAACACAGTACTCTTGAAGAAAATACAGATTCCAGTCCCAGCACCCTCTAAGCAGTTCACAGCTACCTGTAACTCCAGTTCTGTGGGATCTGCTGCACTCTGCTGGCCTCCAAGGGCATTGTGTGATCATGGTTTACATCCATGCAAAAAAAGCACCTATACATATATGTATACATACATACATACATACATATATATATGTATACATATATATATATGTATGTATGTATGTATACATATATGTATATATAAAATTTAAAAACAAAACCTAATTTCTAAAAAACAATCAGAAAATCTGTTCTTTGAATAATGATATTAATCCATCTCTCTCTAATTCTTGCCAAGATCACTAAGCAAATTGGGAGGGGGAATCTTATTTACAGTGGGAGTTTCATACGAATGTGTTCCTAACTCCATAAGACCCAGCAAGACAGCATCAGAACAGATAAGCACCATATGATTTCAATTAGTAGAGCAAGTAACTTTTTCCCTTTTACATGCCAAGATAAAGACAATCACTGGTTTGAGTCCAGGGAAATCCAGTTTCCAAATGATGAAAATATCTGTTTCTCTTTGTGACCGTGGAATATGAACACAGCATGCTGCTCAAATAATTGGTATAAAACCACTCCTCTGCTGTAATAATTCAGATGCAAACTCCCCTGAGTGTAAGAAGCTTCTAATTACAGGACAATACTTAAATTCACCATCTAAAAGTCCCCTTTCCAAAGACATACAACTCTTGCAATCCAAAGGCAGCCAAGCTCATTGGGGCAGGGGTAGAGGCTCCCTGCATCCGAGCAGTTGGCAGGGCCTCCCTGTCCATAGGTCAGGCTTTCTGGCAACTCTTCGAGAAGTATATGATGATCTGAGAAACTACATATAGCCATTACTCATGCACCTCACACAAAGCCAAACACCCGGGTAAACCCAAGATCAAAGAGAGCTCTTACAAGATGTTCTTTACACAACACTAGCATATGACAGTACTCTTTCTCTTCCTGTCCATTATGGATTCATTGGGGCCCATTCAATATGAAGCAAGAAAACAAAGCAGAAGGCAGGAAGCTGTCGAGCACTGAAACAGCAACTCTGCAGGGTTGGTTCTCCACAGTAGTGTACTGAGAGATACCCAAGGGGGCACTCTGGTTACCTTTACCCTACTCATCTCTAGGATATGGAGAGATAGAGTGTACAGGACACAGGGATGGGGACAGCACAACACCATATCTACATGTAACTGTATCCACAGCTTTTCAGTTTTTGTTTTCCACCAAAACTCTCCTCTTTATTTTCACACAGTCCTTTCATGAACACCTATAACTGATGGCATTATGGAAAGTCTTCTTGGCTTTCAGTAGGGAGGGGTAGGAGCTGAGCATGTCAGAGCCAGAAAAAAAATTGAGAACAAAGAGTCATCTTTACAATGGAGTGCCTTATGGGCTCCCATGGGAGGGCTTCTAAGATACATATTTAACTGTCCATCTGCCTGCATTTGGTGGACCTCACTTCAACTGTATCATGTCAACAACAAAAGATATGTCACATCTTGGAGTTTTAAAAATAAAAAGCATGGTCCAGTACAGTGAACAAGAGCATTTATAGTTCTAGAACTATAGAACTATATTTATAGTTCCAGAACTATAGAATCAGCGTCAGCTTTGCCTTTGACATGCCTCCTATGTAGGTTTGTCAATTACAACATTTAGGGGAGTATTCTCTGACGTTTATTTTTTAAAAGTTGACTATGAGAAAAATAAAGTGTTAAGGATAATCTTCTGGGCGTGGGGGCACATGCCTGTAAATCCCAGGACTTGGGAAGGCTGAGGCAAGAGGATTGTTGAAATCAAGGCCAGCTTTGAAAACACAGCAAAACCCGGTCTCCAAAAAGTAAAATAAATAAATAATAAAAGTAAAAGTTCAAAGATAATTCATTTTTTCCTGATTATGAAATTGAGTGTAAGACTTAAGAGATATTCAGATGATTTTCACTTACTTGAGTTGTCTTGAAATTTCAGAATCTAAATTCCATTGAAGTTCTTTGCCTGACCACAGTTAAAGCCTTGTCTGAATCAGAGCTGCTTTAGAAGCACTTATCAACTATAACACATTTGGCAGTATAATATCTCTGTTTCAGAAATTGAGCAGGATCTAGATGCTCATTATTTTCTAATTTCATAAAATTTGAGGTTAGTAAGTGGTTGCTGCATAAACTAGGGTTCTGGGGATATCATCTACTCCCCACTAACCCTAGCATAAGCAACCTATCATGTTAAGTACAAAGACAGAGAATATCCTTCTTGACAAATCAGAGGACCCCTCTCCTTCCAAGAACCCCATTGTTTTAGTCATTGTTATACATCTGTATTCCACAGCTTGGTCAACAGTGACAGCACTCTGCCAACATTGATTAATCAGTGTTTTCTTAGGCTCCATCACATTTGTTTTAATGCACACACGTGTCCATACTTGCACACACATATGTACATGCACATACACACACATTTCATCCTGAAATAATCTTCAGAAGTGTGTTCCCCTATAATGCTCTACTTACCAACTAATCACCAAAATACCTAATCCCTAACTTGGTAAATTTGGAAACCATTGAATACTGTTTAAGTCCTATAGTTATTATTTAACTTTATCCTAAAGTTTCTCAGTGTATTCTAGTCTTCTCCAAGCATAGGACTTCTTTTGATAGCCAGTAAGACACCACAAGAATGAGTAGTCTACAGAACAAGTAGGTGAACACTACCCTTTTCCTAAGTTTTCTTCCCTCTCTCCTCTGTGTCCTAGGACCAGGCCTTGAAACTGGCCTTCAATGACAATTGTCATTATACCTCCCAGTGAATCCAACAACAGAGTTCTGAGTGCATATTACTCCCTTCATCTTTGACTCTGATCTAGACAGAGCCTATAACTTGCTCAGGGATTATATCAATCATTTTTCAGACAAGGATCCATTGATCTATCATAAGACAACTTTCAAACACCCTTTATACCTCTTAATGCACCTGCACCAAAGCAATCAGAACACGTATTGCTATTTTATTACTGCTCATGGAGATCCACCAGGAAAAATATGAAGATTTACTTCTAATTCTTACACCATGTTATACCTCCTAACAGTTCATATCTTCTCTTACCTTGCAAGACTAATAGCAAACTTTCTCTAAATACAACATGACCTTTTGACTGAACTTGGGAATCTTCCAACAGGGCTTCCATAGTTTCCTCTTTTAATCTGTCCATTAAAAGGCTTTAATATCTATCATTCTACTACATATGTATATTATTTGTATTTTATGTTTGTGTTTATATATGTATAAGTATATATACATACATATATATATATATATATATGAGAGAGAGAGAGAGAGAGAGAGAGAGAGAGAGAGAGAGAGAGAGAGAGAGAATATGAGAGTGTTGCTTGTATAAAGAATTTGGGCCAGGTTCCGTTATTTATAATTGACTTTATTTCCTGCCAGGATGTGATTTGGCTCATTTGTCTGTTTATTGAACACCTCTAAAAGCATGCCTTTAAAAAGTAAAAGAGCCATACAACAGGAAGAGGAAGGGTGATGACTATCTCTTTGTGAAATCCAAATAACATTTGCAGTTAGCTGAGGCTTCCACCCAGGCTTAAGTGCTCAGTGAGATACAGCATGTAATTCAGAGAATATTAAAATCATAGACATTGGCTCTCCAAATATCTGACAATATATGAAAATACTGTTTGCATTTTACCCACACTGTTCCCAGGAGAGGACACTGCATGCCAGCTTGTTAAAGAACCATCTTATTCAGAGAATATGAGCAAGTCAAAGTGAATGTCCATTCACATACCACTTTTACAAAATACAACCTGTCATTATACTTTGGGAGACTATTTTGGCTGTTAGAACAGATAAAAGAAAAGTTATAAACACTCCTTCCAGGGGAGTGTCTGTCTGTCTGTCTGTCTGTCTCTCTCTCTCTCTCTTTGATTAACAATGCCTTCATTTTACATCACTTAGAGAGACTTTAGGAAGAGACTAGATAGGTAAGGGAGAGAAAGAATGGTATGATAGATGTGAAAATATGTCTTTGGTTTGTCATGCTTTAATATCACACATGGACCAAGCTACAGTGTTCCCATGAAGCAGTTCAATTAATTCACACACAAGGATCCACTCTACTTTGTGTGTTTCTTTATATAATCAAAGCATATTCCAGGCTATCCCTATCACCAACCTGGGGATGACATCTCCTTCTCCACTACAGTTGAGTACATCTCACCTGTAAGATTCAAATAAAGCCCATCAGGTATTGTATCAGCTTTAACCAACATCTTCCATGGGCATGAATCCCATACTTACTCGTGATATTTTTCTATGTAAAGCATAGAAAAATATCACGAGGGCAAAGCCACCTTTTATTCAGCTTTCTGTTAGAACACTAAAATGAACACTTGCCTTGGTAGTGAATTCTATTCTAGCTATTGCATATACAAATATTAAATTAAAGGCTCAGTGTCCTGGATCATCAACAAGTTTGAGATTAGCAGTAGGGTCCGGCTCATTAGATACACATCACATAGTGCAAAGGGATAAACAGTACGATAAAGACATGTACAGATAGAGAGGAAAATAGTTGTTAGCCAATCTACATGAGGAAGTAAGTGTCAAAGATGGCAGCAGTGAGGCTTGTGCTAAATTCAGAAAGATAAGTAGGAGTTGGTCTAAGAATGTAGTAGAAAGGGTGTCTTAGTTGAATAAAAAGCAAGGAAGTAAGGCACAATGGGATGAAGGAGTTGGGTGTAGTGGGTGTACTCAAGAGACTGAGGCAGGAGACTCACTTGAGTCATGAGCAGATGTTCACAATGTGATGTGGGTGGAGGCACGTACACTGAGGAGAGAGAGAGAGAGAGAGAGAGAGAGAGAAGCTTTAGGCCCACAAGCCAGCTACGTAAGTTAAAGCCACTGTTACAGTAGTTTGTGGCTTATTCCCAAAACATCTGGTCACCAGAAAAAGTAAAGAGAGGTGCGATGGTCCAGTTTGGGATGCTAAGACTGATGAGGAATGATAAAGAAACAAAAGGCTAAAAGTAAAACGATGGTGGCAAAGCAACACTGTCTTCTGCTTAAAGCCCCGAAAACATGCTTGCCTAGCTACAGCTCATAGCCGCTACAGGCACAAATCAGTGACTGCAAACTGGTACAAATATGGCAGAAACATTTCTGATTTTGTCATGCTCTTGAGTCTCTGTGTGTGCATGCCACATAGTGAGTACCAATCATGTGCAAAAGACAACAATAAGTTCCCACTCAGAGGAGTTGGTCACAGAGATGAATCCCAGGGTTCAGGGAGCTGATGGAAAGGGTCAAAGAAGATGCATTTCTCTGGGCTCTGCTACTAGTGCCAAGACATAGTGGCAAAATAATAGGTCTGTAATCACTCCAAGCATTTTGCTTCCTGTGAAAACACCAGTCAATCTCCCATTTGAAAACTAAAACATTAAAAAAAAACATATAGACACATGAGCAGCTCTTGACAGACATAAGAAACCATCATTTTCATCTGACAAATCTAAAGTAAATTGTTTAATCAAGTTTGACTCCAAATTTTTTCCCAGAATGTATTTTCAGAGAAAGCTTTCTATTCTTCAGAGAAGAGAAGGAAAATGAAGCAGTCTCAATCCAAAACCAGATCGTACTTAGAGCCATAAACTGATGCATTGTTTTAAAGTAGAACCACAATCTTAAGAAAGAAAGAAAGGAAGGAAGAGAGGAAGAGAGAGAGAGAGAGAGAGAGAGAGAGAGAGAGAGAGAGAGAGAGAGAGAGAGAGAGAGAAAGAGAGAAAGAGAGAGAGAGAGAGAGAGAGAGAGAGAGAGAGAGAGAGAGCTTAGAGCACACAACAGAGTACTATTGAGCCTTAAAAAGGCAATTCTGCCACCATAACATGAACGATCCTGGTGGATATTATACTAGGTGAATTAAGCCAGTCATAAAAAAAAAAATAGAAACAGAGGAATGGGGGAGTAGAAACTGCTGTATTTGCGGATTCTGCATCCATAGATACAAATACTTCAGAGTTAAAATACTTGGGAAAGATACTGCCTCCATGTTAAATCATCAGACCTTCTTGTCATCATTTCCTAAATAATGCAGTATAACAGCTGTTTATATTTTATATAGGAGATGAACATAATGGAGTTTTTCCATTAGGGGGCAGATCCTATGAACAATCCCCCATAAATATCAAAGGATGACTATATTGTCTAATTGTATTTATTCTGTGGAGCTAGGAGCCCAACCTTAGCATTAAAGTACAATCCAAGCTGTACTTCCATTTATATACATTATCTAGGCCATATTCTGCCTCAGTCTTAGGTGAAATAGTTCTTTAAAAGATAACCTACCGACTCCATGAAGCCCTTCTTCAAATCTGGCTAATACTAAAGCAATGCTGGCCTTAATGCTGTAAGACTCATTCTTTACTTTCATCACTAGCCACACAGACTTCTAAAGAAAAATGCTTGTTTTGAAGAATCACATAGACTCTCCTAATGTACGGAAGGACAGAGGAAATACATCTAGACTTGCTTGAGGACTGAGAAAATACCTCAATCTATAAAGTGCTTGTTGTGTAAGCAGGAGACCCTGAGTTCGACCCTCAGAGCCTACCGAGAAAGCCAGGTAGGGTTGTGCACACTTGTAATCCCAGCACTGAGGAGGTAGAAACTAAAGAATTCCCAGGAGAATTCCCAGTCTAGCCTAATCAGAAAGCTTCAGGTCCCTATGAAATCCTATCTCAAAAGCAAGGTGAACATCAATCCTAAAAAACAATACAAGAACTAGGCCCCTGGTCTCCAGACACACATGCACAAACATGAACACAGACAGACACACAAGATATTTTTAAAAGGCTTTCTGGTGTTATATTGCTTTTTACTATGAAAAATGAATCTAGGTCATATATGAATTAAAAATGGGAGTTTACTCGTGGTCAGGAACACAACTGACATGTCTTCTGTGTACACAGCAGTATACTTAGAAAGGTGACTTAAAAATATCTCAAGAATAGAATCCCACTGGGGCATGTCAGAAACATGTCTGCAATTCTAGCATTTGGGAGGTCGTTGGAGGAGGGCAGTGAGCTTGAGGTTAGCTAGAACTATACAGAGTTAAAAGAAACAGTGGGGTGTAGAGAAGGATCATCAATTAAGAGTGGACACTACTCTTCTAAGGACCTGAGGTTGATTCCAAGCACTGATGTCTGGCAACTCCCAACCACCTATAAGTACAGCTCTAAGGGTATCCAATGCCTCACGGGCACCAGTAGTCACATGCATATTCATGTATGTGTACATGGGCGCACACACAGACACACACACAAAATTAAACATAGTAAAGTAAGTCATTAAACATAAAAGGGACTGGAGATATGGTTCAGCAGTAAAGAACAATACTGGCTGTTCTTCCAAAGGACCCAGGTTGGATTCCCAGCACCTATGTGGTGCCTTAAAACATCTGTAATTCCAGTTTCAGAGGATCCAATGTCTTCTGGTCCCTGCAGGTACCAGGCACACATTTGTGCATATACATACAAGAAGGCAAAACAGCTATATATATAATTAAATACAAATTAAAAAATAATAGAAACATCAAAATAGTCAAGTTAAAAATGAAGGTTCTGTCAAGAGAGGTCAAATTAACTTAAAATCAGGGCATTCTAGTCATAAGTGACTAGGACATATTCAACAACGGGGGCAAATCAAACCCATATTTTATGCTTCCCATGAAAATGTCATAGGTGAAGTGCCCTCCCATGCATGAGGAGCTCTCATTGTCCATGACCTTGGTTTTCTGACTACTTCTTTCTGTTTGTTTCATTAACTAGGATGACGACATAATGGGGGAGGGCTGCCCTGGACACCTCCAAATCCTTCCAAGTGCCCCAGGCATTAGATGAGCTTAATATAATACTTTTGTCAAACAGTCATTTACCATCCATCAGAAAATAGTCTTATAGTGGTGCTAGGGACATCATAATGAAACAAATAAACCAACCCTTTCTTTTGGCATCTAGTGGTAAGTTTTGTACTGAGGAGAAATGGTCTCTAAAAGCAACTTTACTGGCTATGTGATGTTGGGCAAATTACTTCACTTCTCCACATGCCACTTTCCTCTCCTTTAAAATGAAGCCAATGATAAAAATGTCATGGATTTTTCTAGAAGGATACAATGACAGGTGCATAATGTGCTTATCGTTAGATTTTGCTGAATTAAAAACTCAGTCTGGCTGTACAGACTGCTAGGGGGCTAAACAGCTTGTCACACAAGTTCAAGGACTTAAGTTCAGATCCCAGAAACCCACATTAAATGCCTGGAAAGGGGCAGATAAGGATCCCCAGAACAGCTCTTAATCTCTTACTCTCTTACCCTCTCTCTCTTACCCTCTTGCCTCTCTGTCCCCTCCCCCCTCTTCCTCTCTCTCCACGTGGTCATGGCTGGCCTCTACTTCTGCCTGCTTCTCTGTCTCTCTGTCTCTCTGTCTGTCTCTCTCTCTGTGTGTGTCTCTCTCTCTGTCTCTGCCTCTACTACCCTACTGGCTCCCCTCCCCATGCCCTCAATAATCTCTATTCTTTACTATAAAAAAAAAAAGGATCCCAGAACAAGCCTCCTAGTAACACTAACCATATTGGTGAGGTAGTTTGTTTGAGAGACCCTGTCTCAATGAAGAAGTTAAAGATCAATAGAGGATGATTCCCAACATCAGGCTTTCACATGAATGCTCGCTCACAGATGCACACAAATAAGTTCATACAAAAACACATGCATATAGGCATACATACATACATACATACATATAACACACACAAACAAAATGGAAAAAATCAATCATCAGAATACCTTTATGTAAATTCAACTTGGAAATAATGTTCTATTAGACAGGTTTTTTTTCTAATAGTAGGCTAGCCACCCATTAGCCACTCATTCCTTTGCTTGGCGGTTGGAGAACAGTTTTTAGAAGACCAGTTACAAAGCAAAGACATGCCTAGAGGAAACTGATAAATCTGGAAGCTGGAAGAGATTAAAAGTAGCATCAATTGGTATGGAGTTGCTCCTGGGAGAAGATTAGTAGGAGAGAGGGGAACTGAGATAGGCCAAAGCCCACAACTCACAGATATTTCCATTCAATAAAGGTGGCACGTACAGTGAGTGGTCAGAACAACATCCCGGAGGACCGCTAGTGTGTGCCCATGCCAGCTGCTTCTGGCTGCATCCAAACTGTTATCTACTGTTGATGATGGAAAAACAACAAGGCATGTGTCTGGGGAAAACGGCCTGTTGTCTGAGAACAGAAAGCCTTTTATCGAGAGTTTTGGTACTCAGGAGCAAACATACCAGCACGGAAAACTATCCCAAGCCATCTTTTTCAAAGTCTGGCACCCATTCAGTAATGGATGAGGAAATTCTAAATTATTGGGCCAAACAGATACTCCTCCCAAGGTAACGGGCCAAATGAGACCACACACTCACACTGTACAGATTTTTAAAGCCACTTAGAAATTACTAACAGATACTTAACATAAACCATTGAATTCATAATCCACTACCTGGAAGTGGCCACACATCCAAAAGTGGCACTGAAAGGCTTCTTTCAAGATTAGCAAGGGGGTGGTGAGATGACTCAGTGGTCAAGCTGTCTGCTGCCAAGCCTGATGACTGAGTTCCACCTCCAAGACACACATAGTGGAAGGAGAGGAGAGGACTGACTCCAGCAAGTCATCTCCATCTGCACACATGCATGTGTGTAACATGCGCGTGTGCACACACACTCCCACACCCACGAGAGAGACAGAGACAGACAGAGACAGTCAGAGACAGACAGAGATCAGTAAGAAAGTGCTGGAACTCTGTTCAGATCCTATGTAGGATATCTGAAACTCAACAAATCTTGTAAGTAATACAGACCGCTGTGTAACTCACCAAACCATTATGGTTGTCAAGGAAGCACTCTATCCCCAGTTGTGATGTAGGAAATGTCAATAAAACGTTGATAGGAATCAATGCAGTCCACCAATTCTAGTTCTCTGAGATCCTCCATAGAGCTACAGCCTTAAAACAGAGCCTTGAGGGCCAGTGAGATGGCTCGGAAGGAAAAGGTGCTTGTAATCAAAGCTGACCACCTGCGTTTCATTTGCTAGAAGGGAAGAACAAACTCCCTCAAGTTGTCCTCTGATGTCCGCACACATACTATGCCAAGCATACCCCCCTCTCTCTAACACACAATAGGGGAGGGAAGGAGAGAAAGAAGATGAATGTGTGAACACAAAATAAATGTAACTTTAATTTTTATTTATTTATTTTTCACTTTTTGAAACAGGGTTTTTCTATGTAGCCCAGCCTGTCCTAGAACTTTCTCTGTAGACCAAGCTGGCCTCAAACTCAGAGATCCATCTGTCTTTGCTTCCCTCCCAAGTGTTAGGATTAAAGGTGTATGCCACCACTGCCTAGCTATGAATAGAATTTTAAAAATTTTCAAACAGGGACCTGGGGGTCTGAGGGTATGGCTTGTTGGTACAGCCCCTTCTTAGTACGTGTAAGGTCCTGGGTTCAACCCCAGGCTGAACCCCCAGTTACACCACAAAAAGGAAACCAATTGGGCCCTCCAGCAGCTAAAGGGATGTTTCTAGAAGGCTGTAATAATATGCAAAATTTTACAGATTGCTAAACAAATAAATAAAAACAATTTAAAAAATTCTTGTGTGTGGAGACAATTCTAAGTCTGGTATGAATCTCAACCAGTTAAAACTGTATGGCCAAACAACTAAAAGCTAATATTTAAAAACAGTAACAGTGGTTGCCCTAGGGAAGTTAAATTATCAGTGCTTTTTGTTTCCTTATTTTCTAGTATTTCAAAAATCATTTTATAATCAGAAAAATGAAGTTTTGAGAGGTACAATAATGTGTGTTAAAATGGCTAAAAATTACAATCTCCCTCCCCACATTACTGATGTCACTCTTGAAGGTCTGATTTGATTTGCAACTACTCCTAGCTAGTAGTCACATGAAGCTTTCATCTGTTTGTCATTTTATTTCCAAGTCATTAGTAAGGATGTTAAGACCGTCAGATGTGAAATGAATCATGATGGGAAATTGCAAGACGCCACCCATATAGAAAACACTGTGGCATTTGTCATCTTCTTTACTTATAGTTCTTCACTGGCTCATAACTTTAGTGACTAAGTACATAATGTAGACTCATTTCTAATTAATGTTGTTCCAAATAAAGTGTTGGGACATTTTATCACGTTTTCAATGCCAAGAACAGGTTTCTTATTCTTCTAATTAAACTCATGAATTCCTTATTTGTATTTCAGAAAAGGACTTTATGTATAATCAAAGACCATACCTACAGGGATGGCTCAGTGGTTAAGAATACTTGCAGATGTTCTGGGTTCAATTCCTAGCACCCACATGGTGGCTCACAATCATCTGTAACTCCACTTCCAGGGGTTCTGGAGCCTGACTCTGACCTCCACTGCCACCGGGCACACATGAGATATACATTTGTATATTAATATGCATTAAGGCATCATTAAAAATTAATAATGCAAAACATAAATATACATAAATAAAATTTAAATATTTTTTTAAAAAGACAATGCTTACAGATTCTTTATTTCTGGTCTTTAAAGAAGTACTGTTTCTTTGTTTTGTTTTGGTTTGTTTTTTTTGGTTTTTGAGACAGGGTTTCTCTGTGTAGCCCTGGCTGTCCTGGAACTCACTCTGTAGACCAGGCTGGCCTCGAACTCAGAAATCTGCCTGCCTCTGCCTCCCAAGTGCCGGGATTAAAAGCGTGTGCCACTACTGCCCGGCCAGAAGTATTGTTTCAAGGGATGACAGTGTGATTAAATACAGGATTACCTACTACTGTTAGAAGTAGCTATTTGTGGGCTGAAGGGATGGCTCAGAAGTTAACAGCAGTAGTTGTTCTTCCAGAGGACCTGGGTTCAATTCCTACCCACATGGTAGCTTCTAACTGCTTGTAACTCCAGTTTCAGAAGATCAAATTACTTCACATAGACATATATGCAGGCAAAACATGGATGCACATAAAATAAAAATAAATCATTCAAAAAAATTAAAAGTGGCTATTAAGGAATATCTTAATTTTGTATTTCATAGATTTCATAGACATTTTCATTTCTTTAAGAAACATTTCCAATTAACATGATCTTGTGCTTTTTTTTTTTTTAAAATCAAGACTGATTTATATTAAAATAGGATTCTACCTAGGGGTGAAAACAGATTGAATAGATATATTTTTTCTTCTTCTTAAAAAGTGTGTGCACACATGCACATGAAATGTATGTGTACATGCTTATGACTGTGTGTGTTTGAATGAATGTATTTTGGAACATGTACACACATATGCAAGTGTATGTGGCAACCAGAGGTTGATGTCAAATATCTTCTAGGGTTCACCACCTTTAATTATTTCATTTTTTAAGGCGGGGTCTCTCCCTGAACCTAGAGTACAAAGAGTAGACAATATTAGCTTACCAGTAAGCTTCAGATATCCTTTCTCCACTTCCCTAGTGCTCCAGTGCTAGGATTGCTGGGTCATACCACCAAGCTCCCTCCCACCCAAACATGCATGTTGAAGTCTTCATACTCTTGTGGCAAGCACTCCATCAACTTAGCCACCTCCCCAGACTCTAATTAATAAATATATATATATATATATATATATATATATATATATATATATACACACACACCAATTGTATGTTGCTTTCAAAAACATTTTAGGTGTGTGGTATTATAGCACATGTATATATACATACGTACATACATATATGCATGCATATATATATATATATATATATATATATGTGTGTGTGTGTGTGTGTGTGTGTGTGTGTGTGTGTGTGTGTGTATACATGTGAAATCAGAGGCCAGAGGAAGAGGTGAGAGTATTTTTCTAGTGCTCTCTACATTTTTTGTTTTTTGTTTGTTTTGAGACAGGATTTCTCTGTGTAGTCCTGGCTAGCCTTGAACTCAATCTATAGACCATGCTGACCTTGAAATCAGAGATCTGCCTGTCTCTACTTCCATAGTACTAGGATTAAAGGCATGTGCTGCCCCACCTGGCTATTTTTTCAAACAAGGTCTTTTCCTGTCCTGAAAGCTTGCAGTTTTGGCTAGGCTGGGTATGTAGGAGGCTTCCAGGATTACCCTATCTTCTCCCTCTAAGGCTGAAGTTACAGACATGTGCAGCCATGCACAGGCTTTATACACATGCTAGGAACTTGAACTCCACAGCAAGTGCTCTTACCCACTGAGCCATCCTCCCAGCGCTGTAAATGCACTTTAACAAAGATGTTTCTTTTGTCATTTCTGGTCTTGTAGAACATAAGTTTAACATAAGTCCATACTTGGCTTCTTTTTCATATTCATTCATCATTTCATCCATTTAACATCAATTTAACAGCAAATATGAGGGAGAAGACAATTCTCTTAAGGCTGTAAATTCTAAGATGCCTGAGTTTCAAGCAAATTAAATCCTTATCATATGAGCAAATGGTAATGTTTTACCAACTCATTTTGCAAGTTTTAATTCTTTGGTGTTAAAATATTTCCCTCTCTCCCTTCTTTATAACATATACAAAAACACCAAACCACACAACACATAGATGAAGAAAACATGAAATCACTAATTCTACACATGTGCTTTTCTCAGCTGGCTAATGTTACTTTTAAGTTTGGTGTTTATTTTAATTTTTAGACAGGCTCTCAGTATGTAGTCAGCTAGTATGGAACTCACTTGAGACTAAGCTGGCCTCAAATTCATAGAGATCTACTTGCCTCTGCCTCATGAGTACTAGAATTAAAAATACACACCACTATGGTTTTTTTTCTTTTGAGATGGGATTTCACATAGCCCAGGCTGATCTTAAACTAGCTATGTGGTGGAGAATGACGACCTTGAGCTCTACTACTGGGATCATAAGCATGTACCAACATGTTTGGTTCTGTTACTTTTTAAGGAACATTCTTAAAGGATAAATAGACAAGACAATGCATCTAGTAAAATATGTCCATTGATGTGTTTTCTATTCTTCACTGATTCCGTGTCCTTTTCTGTCACAATGGAGAATACTTGCTTCAATGTTTGCTTGTGTGCTCCCAGAGCAGCAATTCCTCTTTGTGCCTTACACAAAGACTTGCTATAGGCTCTGCACAGGGAAAACACAATACAGATTCATGGAAAACGGTGACAAAAGAGGACAATGACCAGGAATGGTACGTTTTGAATGAACAATACATTCATTACTTCTGGGTTATTCTATTATATTTAGTATGATTCTGGCAGACGTGTTTGGACATGCTCCCAAATTTACAGAGATTTTCAGCAAAAGATTTTTACATTTTTACCACCATAGCATAACAAAGTGAGTTTATTAACCCTCACCATCAGCCACTCATTCTTCATTCCTAACCTGATCATCATGATTCAAGTTACAGGGTTCCTTCTTCTGCCATTAGTGGAATCAAGGAACAGTATCAAGCTCTGTGAAGTCTAATTTCCTCATAGACATTGCTTAGCCAACTTTCTCTGCTGTAATGACTAAGGTTTGTCCATAACTCCTGATATCCAGTGTTTGGTTGAAATTAGTTTTCATGGGGGCTGGAGAGATGGCTCAGCAGTTAAGAGCACTTGCTATTCTTATATTGAATCCAGGTTCAGTTCCTAGCACATATGTGTGGCTCACAATCATCCAGAACTCCAATTCCAGGGCATCTGATGCCATCTATGGGCAAGAGGCACAAATATGACGCATATACACATGCAGGTAATATATATATATATTCTTTCAAAAATCCCGAATTTTTATTTACTGCCTTGCCTCGTAGCTCCTCAGGATATCTCTGGCCTCTTTGTCATCAATTCAATTCCATGGCAAGGTAAACCACCATAAGATTTCACAGAATTGGAATAGACAAAATTCAAGGTTTGCTTACACACTGCTTTAGAGCCCATGAAGCACCCCCCCTTTTTTTTTTACTATATTTCTTAGAAACTTAGTGATCCATCCATGACCTAGATGCCTCTCTCAGCCTCTTATTAACATTCTTAAAACCATTTTGTGTCTACCCAGACAACTCCTGCCCTCTTGGGCATTACAACTTATGACTGAAGGTCACAAAAACCTGTGGTTGTTTGAACGCTTTTTTCTCTGCTTCTAATGATGCTTAAAAGTAAAGGGGTTGATAGGTTAGAAGCAAAATAAATTTGTTATAAAATCAGATATGTGAGGTCTATGGGGCAGCTAGCTCTCCCAGTGTAGGAACTAGACAAGAATAAACATTGTGCTAGAAGAAATATGTGAACTCCTCCATGACCTAAAACTATGATACTTTTAGCATCATCACTTCATTGATTATCAGCTTCTAGTCATAGCCTAGAAAAAGTACCCAAGAGAAACTGTTTCCTGTTGAAAAGTGAAAATATCCCTGACTAAGAAGGCAAAATAAAAAGAACAGACTGAACAGATGCTACCAAAACAAATGGAGCAAAACATATTAAAATCACTGGTGAATGAAGATGCTCGGCTAGTGAAGAATAAGAAAACCAAGCAGTAAATGCATCCTCTCCACCTCTAAGTTCCTCAGTGTAAATGAACAAAGCAGAAATACAACTTTGAAGTGATACAGGCCCCAGTTTTCTGCCATCACATTTCCAAACCCTGACTGTTGAATTTCTACAAGTGCAAGGATAAGTTTAATGGCGGTAATACTTCAGAATCACAGGCCTCATGAAATAGCATTAAGGATGACCTTTTGATAAAAGGGGGCCATTTACAGAAATTCTGGTGCATGGGTTGTTGATGAATTATTATTTTTTTAAAGTTGACTGTGAAGTGACTTTTAGAAGTGTAGAACATACAGAAGTGTAGAATAGTAGTTTATGCTTCTATTCATGGCTGAAGCACACATTTATTTGAAGATCTGGCTTTCAATATGGAGAGCCTGAGCTAAGGAAGAATTTTGTACCAATTAAATGGGCTACAATGCCACAAAGAAATATAAGACAAGTTGCTGAGTAACTGACCTCTGCAATTTAAATTTGTTAAATGGGAGAAAACACACACACAATTCAGCTAATGTCAGCAGGATTGTATGCTGGGTTCATATTCTCTCTCTCTCTCTCTCTCTCTCTCTCTCATAGAATAGAATATATTTCATCTACTGAGTCCCAGTTTGTCACAGTCTTATTTTACAACTAGTTGAGAATATCAAAAAAAATCAGGTTAAATACAAAAGCATGATCATTTCAATGGCCAACCAGACATGTGCATGACTTTGGATATCAAAAGCAACCACCAACCTCAAGAATATATACTACGAAATAATAATGTGTCAGTAAAAAAACAAAGAAGACAGAATATTTACCAATAATTCTTTACATCCTATTGCAAAATATCAATAAATATATTTATTATACATTATATATCTAATTACATATAAATAATTCAACCAATGCTTTATAAATAGAAAGACTGCCATTTCTTGTTCCTGAGCAATTCTATATAGTAGAAAACAAGAGAAAAATCAACCATATGGCAAACTTTTTCCACTAAGAGGAAGTCACTTAGAATTAACAAAAGCACACAGAAGAAATTTTAACCTTCCAAGTGAGGGGGCTAAACTACATAAAAAGCAGGAATTTAGCCAAGTACTTGAATACTACTACCTATTTTTTCCTTCAGGGAGTGTGGAAAAGAGGTTCTTCCTTCAAGAGCTTCACAATCTTTTGCAGTTGTGCAAATCTTCATCTGGTTAATGGTGTCTTTGAAGTAGAAGGCCTTTTCCCTGACCCTTTAACTCCCCAGTTATTAGGTTAAAAAAAGTGCTGTCCTTCTCCTTTCACGATGGCAAACAGACACATGTTAAACACCTGACATTTACTAGGATAGCTGCCATCAAAATCAAAACAAAAGCAGGAAATACTATAGACAAGTGAGGATGTGGAAAAAAACAGAAAACCCTGTGGATGGCTGGTGAGAAGGAAATGTGGTACCACCACTGTGGAAAGAAAGCAGTACAAGGGTTCCTTAAAACTTTAGAATTAGAATCAGCAAAGAAATTCATAAAGACAGCCTAATGGAGTGTCCTAGCAGTTTAGGGAAGGGTGTTTTGTGAGAAGAGTTTTGCAGCATGCAAACATTCTAGAGATTAATAGTAGGATGAAAGCAAGATGCTATGAACTTAGCTAATGCCACAGCTGGCTTATAGAACACTCTGGCATTGTTGGGGTTTTTAGTTTGGCTTTGCTCTGTGTTTGAGAGAGAGTTTATCTCTGTAGCTCAGGCTGGTCTAGAACTCGCTACAGAGATCAGTATCTTGGCATTGAACTTATGGAGAGCCTTCCTGCCTTTGCCTGTGCAATGCTGAGATTACAGGTGTCTACTACCACACCCAGTTGGCAAAAGCTTGTCTGGGTTATTTCTACTAAGAAGTAAAGCTAAGTGTTAAGCATTACAAAAATTGAACTTTTTATTCCACAGGTAGTTAGAAACCATATATTCAGGTTATTTTCGTTTAAATCAAAATCAATGTCAGATCAGCCATTAAACCTGGAAGTTTCTCCTTTCTAAATTCATCTTAAGGAGTCAGGCATGGCAAATTTATAATCCCAGAATGCAGGAGGTAGAAACAAGGGGAATCAGGAATTCAAGCTCATCCTCAGCTATGTAGTGAATCTCAGAACTGCTTGCATTATATGGAACTCTGCCTCAAAATAAGAAAGAACAAATGAAGGAACAAAGGAAAGAAAGGAGGGACGAAGGAGGGAAGGTAAAACTACTTATGTTGAGAAAATAAACAGGTGAGATATAATGATACACACACATACCACATTGTTAGCATTCTGTCTAAGATCCACCCCACAGTTGCCTGGCAACAACCAGATATGCTCCGCCCCACAGTTACCTGGCAACAGCCAGGTATGCCTGACTCACTATAAAAGGGGCCACTTGCCCCCTCCCCCTTCTTGCTCTCTTGCTTCTCTCTTGCTCTTGCTCTTCCCTTCCTGCTCCCACACTCTCCCCATTCCCTTCCCCTCCTCTCTCTACAGGCTCATGGCCGGCCTCTATGCCTCTTTTCCTTTCTTCTTTTCTCTTCTCTTCTCCTCTTCTCTCCCTCTCTCTGCCTTTCTACCCTCTTAACTCCCCTCCCCATGCCCTGAATAAACTCTATTCTATACTATACCATCATGTGGCTGGTCCCTCAGGGGGAAGGGATGCCTCAGCATGGGCCTGCTGAGATATCCCCTTCCTCCATACCTCATCATACATCCACCAAAACACATCCCCCTTCTCTTTATCTTTTAAAAAACATATTATATATACATATATATGCACATACATACATACATATGTACGTACATACGTACGTATGTTTGTTTGTTTGTTTGTTTGTTTGAGATAAGGACTTGTAGCACAGGCTGGCCTGGAACTATGTAGCCCAGAGTAGATTCACATTTATGGAAATCCTCCTGCCTAAGTCTCCTGAGTTCTGGGACTGCCGATGTGAGCCATCATGCTTAGCCTAAGAAAATACTCTTAGCTTTTAATATTAAGAGTATGAAAAGTTATTAAACACAGAAACAATCTAAAGAGTCATCAAGTGAAGTGTAGTTCAATAAATGGTATTGTATTCTTCTCATGGCTAGAAACCTTTAAAATGCCATGTAGTTATCGAACAGAAAAAAGTGGGTCATAGCATATTATGTTTTCCAAACAGCAAGGCAGTGCACCTGGAGGCAGAGGCAGAGGCAGATGGAACCCTATGAGTTCAAGGCCAGCCTGGTCTACAGGGTGAGCTCTAGGATAGGCAGGGCTATAGAGTGAAACCCTGACTCAGGAAAAAAACAAACAAACAAAAAACAAAAACAAAAAAATTAAGTTTTCAAGACAGGAATTGTGTACTATGCCCCTGTTATTGTAAGAATAGCAAATGACTGTGCCCTGAATGCATATTCAGGCTCGGAAAATAGTCTGGAAAAATACACACTCAAATGTTAATTATAATTTCTCCCAATATGAGACTAAAAACAGACTCTAGTTCTTCATATACTTTGACCACGAGTTACTGTTTTTAACTATTATTATTACTAGAAAAAAGTCTTGACATGAGAGAAGCAACAATGCTATTTAGTTCTTGATAGACAAATGGGTTCAGGAAGCACTCTCCTACAGTGAGGTAGGTAGCTTATTTCCTTGGAAACAGGACAGAAGGGTTGGAGCCAGCAGGTCATCCTGCCTTTGCCATCTCCAGGGCCTTGCTGGAGGGCTGGATAAACTCCCAATGGACTGCAAATCGCTCAGTCTTCCCAGTCAGTACTTTATAACTTAAAGGGCTCTCACCATTTCCTGAGGCTAAAGTTAAACAACTAACATGGGGTACAGAAGGACTAAGAAAGAAGAAGAGGGGAGAGGAACCAAGGAGACCAAAGCATAATGACATAAACAGATGAAGAGGCCAAGAGGAAGCTTATTATTTAGTATTGTGATCTGAAAAAAAATTCACAACAAATGAACATAGAAAAATTCCATCTAGACCAGACAATTTTCAGGCTGCTTGCCCTAGCAGACCCTCCCGAGCTACCGCACATGACCTTTACTCTAGTCAATACCTGAAGCTGCCTCAGATATCTGCCTGTCTTCCTAAGCAAGCAACAGAAGCTGTTCAAAGAAAAATAAAACTTTCATGAAATTCTTGTACTCTTGAATAATGTGCTGCAACAAGTAGTTTCATTCTTGCCACATTATTTTCCCTTTAAAAAAAGTTTCAAAAAAAAATGTAAGTTAAAGCCAATAGAAAAAGATATAAAGGATCGTATTTTGCAGACCTAATTGTCTTCCCTAATTTCTTTCTTTCTTTCTTTTTTTCCTTTCAGTGAGACACGGGGACATGGAAGACACACAATAATCATAAGCCTTTACTTATCCTGTGGTTTATTTAGGGAATTTTATTTTGTGTCTGGAAAATAACAGACTTCTGCTTTTAGGTAGTCAAATAATGAAGGACTCAGAGAAACATGACCACCTTAGCTTAACTTTTAGAAAAGCAAGTAATCCCGGCTTACTCTCTATATGAGTACACATATATAAATGCTCAGCCCTACAAAAGTAAGCAAGTCTCTTCATCTCTAAAAGCATTACTCACAGTTTCTCCATTCACAAGGAAGACTCCAAATGTTTGTGACCCCCAAGGGTGAGATGCCCCACAGCTGGCTTGCTCTGTAGAGATGTTCTTTTCTCCTAAACTAACCTGAAGAGCAAGCTAGATTTGGTGACTGCACAAACATCTGTAATTGCTAAACATCTCTGTGACATGGTGTAACAGTTAGTTACTGCTTGTGCAAACTACCCATTTAAATTACTCTCTGCTGTATGAGCACATGAAAACTAAGGCACAAAGAAATTGAAAACATCTGTAAAAATTAATGGCCAAATTGACCAATGTCGTGAGGTGGGAGGGGGCATCAAAACCAAGCTAAATCGCTCTAGTGCAGCATTCAAATTTAGAAAATCACCCTTACATTGGAAAGGTTCTTTCTGAATACATCCAAGAGTGACCCCTCTCCACTGTGGGATTCCAGCTAGCCCAAACATCATCACTTTAACACACCCATATAAATACAGAACAAGGCCTGCTATAAAATGCTATAGATAAGATACAGATTTAAAGGATCCATTTCTTCTCTAAAAGAAAAAAAGAAAGAAATACCTCTTCTCCCATCCTGCAGCCAGCCTCGTCTCTTCAGTTTGTAAAGGTCCCAGAACTACCCTGTAATCCTCCCACTTCCTTCAAACAGCCAAAGGCACGGAGCCTGAGGACCCAGCCTAATCCTGAGTCATACTTGGGACCAAATGAGGAATAGGGAGAACAAAGCTTGCATTTGTTTATGGTTCAGGAAGCCAGGGCCAATTCATAGCTTGGGTGGCTTCTCCAGAAGTCCTCCTCCCTCGCCTACATCCCAGCCGTAATGTAGGTTGCCTCCCAGTGTCCAAAGGTGTGACCACACGGACAAGGAACACACTGAGAGTATTTATTGGCAGGACCAAGTGACCACTTGTGTGTGTGTGTGTGTGTGTGTGTGTGTGTGTGTGTGTAGTGTGTGTGTGTGTGTGTGTGTGTGTGTGTCAGTGTCTGTGTGTATTTAAATGCCAGAGGAGAAGTAAAAAGCTATCTTTCAACAGATTATATGCCTGGGGAGTTGGGAATATATAAAATATGGTATTTTACAAAAAGTACAAACAATTTTACAGAAATAAAATTAGTCATACTACACAAAAATTAAAAAAAAATACTAAAGGAAAAATAGCATTGACTATGGACATGCTTCTCTTAGGATACATCATGTCATCAGAAATATCCCAACAGCCTGGAATGAAGTATTTAAACATCAATCTTGTTTTCCCCTAAATGAGATACGATATGAATCACCATTTTAATGACTTCAGAGCTCACAGATAAAGAGTTCAAGACTCTGGAGCCAGAACATGATATAAAAGTTCCAAGTAGGTCATTTCCAAGCTAGATAATCTTGAACAAATTAAGTTTTGTTCACCTTAATTTCCTTATCTATAAAATGGGACTAATGGAACAGCACATGTTGTGCAAGGTTCTGGGTTCAATTTCATGCACGACAGAAACAAGAACTGCAAGAGTCGTCACAGTGGCCACAGACCTACTTGGTTGTCCAGGTGACTAAATGATATACAGACTACCAAATGTTTACAGAAGAATCTGGCACACAGGAAGTGCCATAATAGACACTATTACAAGTTTAGGACTTCACAAATCAACAATATCTTCTTCTTGCCATGTTTCTTGAATTCTTAGACCTTGATGTCCTGTGTAGTTATGAACCATGGCTAATTTTTAAGTCTTTTAATTAAACTAACTTAAAAATAATACATTCTACACTTACTAACTGCCTACACTGTGGCCGACTCTGGGATGACTTTAAATTAGATGCTGCCTCAGTCCTCAAGAAATGTATAATCTGTGTAAATCTGACCCAGATCTGTTTATATATGACATACCTAAAACAAAGGTGGGAGCTATCGCTGGATGTGAATGACAAATGTGATGCAAGTCCTAGGGCATTAGCATTTGGAATGCAGATAAGAAACCACCTTATCAAAACCTAATTAGGACGAGAAGGAACAGACAAGGCTGCCCAGAGGAATTTCAATTCATTTCTTTAGACTCTCCTCCCTCAATGAAGTATAGCATAATTCCCCACAGGGTTTGCAGATTGACTTCTTCCAAAAGAGTTTAGAACAGAAAGAAGGCAAAATTAAATAAAACATGACAACAAACCTTCCAGGGGACAAAACTGTCCAAGCTCACCTCAATCAAGGTGACCAAGGTCAACATTGAAAATGAAGTTGTTTTTTTTTTTTTTTTTTTTTTTTTTTTTTTTGCTATCATGAACCCTCAGCATCTGATGTAACATGAATGAGAAACCTTCAGAAAATGGCCAATTTGTGAACATTCTACAAAATTCAAAATTGCCAAGGTCACCAGAACAGGAGGAATCTACAGAGTTAGGGTGATTAAATACAATGCAGTATCCTGAATGACACCCTGAATTAAAGAAAAGGAACAATGGATAAAAACTAAGGGTACTTGAATAAAGTTAGAACTTGAATTAATAATCACATAGTGACATTGGCCCCTGCACTACAACAGCTATAATATGAATAGAAGCTGTTAGCAATGGTGAGAGCTCTGCATGGGGTATGTGAAAATTCTGGTATTACTTTACCACCTCTCTATAAACCTAAAATTATTCTACATGAAGAGTTAATTTAAAAACTAATTAGAAAACCAACAAATTATAAGGTGAGCATGGCGGCATAAGTTTGTAATTCTAGTACTTGGAAAACAGAGACAGGAAGCTGGGGAGTTCAAGGCTATCTACAGCTCCATAAGGAGCTCAAGGTCACGTTGGGCTACAGGAGACCCAGTCTCAATAAATATAAATAAATAAATACTAATTAGGGCAGGTAGGTGTACACAGCACCATATACTCTATAGTCGTAGCATTTGGATGGTGAGGCAAGAGGATTATAGGAGTTCAGGGCTAGCCTGGGGACTCATAGTGAGTCTGAATCCAGCCTGGGCAACCTGACAGCTTATTTCAAAGCAACAACAAAAAACTAATTGGGAAGATGAATTTGTTGAAATGTATAGGTGTTATTTATACATATACACAATTATGTGTGTGCATACACAAATGCAAATATATTTAAACAATGCCCTCCTAACTTATTCCCCTCTGCCCCGCCCCCACCACTATGGCTAGTTCATCTATGAACAAAGACAATAGGATGCTGACTCTTGGCTTTTTGGCTCCCCAAACACACAGAACAATTTTCTTTGAAAGAAAATTTGGCTCATCTGTCAGTTCTGCTGCCAACCGAGGCAATGGCAGCCTGGCTGAAAGTATGTGCATGAGGTGGGCCCATCTGCCCCTTTCCAGGAGCTACTAGAAGCTCCTGGTGCCTGGCCAATTAGTCATCAACCACAGAGCCCTGGGCTGGCAACTGTCCCAGCTACTTCCTCTTCAATCTCTAGTCCACATTCTCAGGCACCTCCCTAGTTATCTCTCTAAAGTGCAGATCGTGCTGCTGTACAGCTGAAGTCTTCCACCAAGAGAAAGCAGACTGGCAAGCTCCCACGGAGAGGCACCACGTTCTTCCAGCTGTCTACCACCATCACAACCTGACCTTCCCTGAGCTCCAGCCTAATCTACCTATTTGTTCCTTCAATGTCACCATGCTTTCTCCTGATCCACACACATACTACTCTGCTCAGTTACTGGTTTTCCTTGAAAATATCTTTGGATACTCCCTTACTTTTCAGCACCCCAGGAAATTCCCTTCTGCCTGGTTCTCAGATACTATGGACACAATTCTGCTAGTCCTTGTCCCTGTTTTATATGAACCTTACTTTTTTTTTAAAAAAAAAGAGATTTATTTATTTTGTGTATGTAGGAGTGCACTGTCCCTGTCTTCAGACACACCAGGAGAGAGCATCAGATCCCATTACAGACAGTTGTGAGCCACCATGTGGTTACTGGGAATTGAACTCAGGACCTCTGGAAGAGCAGCCAATTGCTCTTAACTGCTGAGCCATCTCTCCAGCCCTATATGAACCTTTCTATATAAAAGTTTGTCAGATCAAGGGACGATCTACATAGACATGAGGGTATATGCCTGTAATCCTAGAACTTGGAAGGCAGAAACAGGAACATCAAGAGTTCATTATCATCCCCACCTACACAGTGGGTTAAAAATGAGCCCAGGGTTCATGATAGCCTGTCTCAAACAAAACATAAATAAAAGGTTTTGAGACAATCCATGGTATCAGATGAGAAATGTAGAAATAATAGCTGAGCCAAACTATGACTTTGTTAAGAAGTGTTAAATTCCAATTACCTAGATCATATCTACCTGACTCCTAATCAATAAACATCCGGGCAAACAAACAAGTAAAAGCACACTGCGCCTAATCTGTAAATACAGCATCTTAGGCCAATGTTTCTCCATTTTCCTAATGCTGTGACTCCTTAATACAGTTCATCATGTTGTGGTGAGCCCCCCCCCCAACCATAAATTTATTTTCATTGCTACTTCATTACTATAGTTTTGCTATGGTTTATGAATCATAATGTAAATATCTGATATACAGGGTATGATATGTGAGGGCTAGAAAACCCACAGGTTGAGAACCTCTGATCTGCACATACCATCCAGCCCATCTCTTTTGATGTGGACTGTCACCCATTCATTCCATTACAGAGAAATCTCCAAGTGCCACTGATGATCTGTAGAAGAAATTTGGTGATGCTTCAGTAAATGAGTAAGTGAGGCAATTAATGAATAAATGAAAAAGGAATTTTCA